>NC_133120.1:146368202-146671376 GCF_033568475.1 Henckelia pumila
TGTCGTTTGTCCCGGAGCGTCGCATACGCATCAAGAATTCCGTTTTCGATCGAAACTTGGTGAAAGGCATGCTAAATTCTACTATTTAACATCATATAAGCTATTTAATTTTGTTTATATCAGATTTCTTTGATGGTTGCTAATATTTTTCAAAAAAATCTTGAAGATCCATGGTTAGAACATGCATATCTAATGCTTTTGCTTGAATTACATGTGCATGGTCATGTTTTGATGCAAGGAGACGGTTCCAGCTGCTGTCATGTGGGTAGGGGCGTCTATTAGGGTCCTTAGGGTCGTGTTAGTGTTGCTGGTTCAGTGGCTTGGTTGCTGGTTTGGGCAGAAAATCTAGCTGGTCGCAGGTGGAAGTAAAATGAGCAGTCTTGGGAGATTGGCTCGTTCTTGCTCCTCGGGGCGATTTTTAGGTTGATTCCTCTTGGGTTAGAACCCTAAAACATTGGAGAAGGTATTCCAGGTATTTTTCTGGCCAGTGGTTGCCGGAGATAGCCGGACTAACGGCCGGAAGTCTGTGCTTGCGTTCTGCACACGAGCAGAAACAAGGCCTATAATATTTTTATTCGTTCTCCTACTTCAAGACTTGGTTTGTGATGACCCGAGTTCTAATCTCTCATTAATCTCATTAATCATTATTAAACCATGTTAGAAAATAATCAAAGTCTAAATAAAAGAATAAAAAAAATTTTTTTTTTTTTTCAAATAAATTGCCCTGCGCACGCGCGGGCATCACCCCTCGCGCGCGCGCAAGCCAATGGGACCGAGGCCCCCTGGCTTGGCCCGCGCGCGCACGAGCAGTAGCTCGCCCGTGCGCAGGCTAATCGGCCAGAAATTTGGCTGCACTCTGCTGCTGTTCAAAAATTGAGTTCATGCATCCCTTTGATTCAAGATCATCTCCTACCAAGGTATAGACATGGTATAATCAATAGCAACATCTATCATGCTATACAAGGAATACAATTAGATCACTCCAAGGCCTTAAAACATAACCAAGATGCATCAAGATACACAAGAAGCTATATACAATTCAAGTTCAAGATACATCATATTGATTCAAGGATTTATATATCTATTCAATCCCAACTACAACAAACAAGACTACAACATCATCATAATCAAGTCTTGGTACAAATATCTAAACCATAATCATGTTTAAGGCTCCATTTCACTACAAGACAGCTCATAATCATCTAAACTCGAATCATCACGCTATGTTCATCTCATTCCTTGTTCTTCATGTACGCCTTTGCCCGGTTCCACTCCCTCCTATTGCAATGACACATACAACAAGACAATAGCCGGATAACTCCGGTAAGAAATAGATTTCCCAGTAAAAGCAACTAAACATGCATAACAACATATATCAAGATCATGATATAAAAGTAAGTACAATGCATGTTTTCAAAACAAGGTTCATTTCGTTATTCGTCAATTGGGATCCCGAGAAGTAGATATCATAACTAATCCACCGACTCTCCCGATCGAGGTGGGGTTACTTATCTTTCTTCTCTAGACTTTGAAGCAATCATATATGCAAATCAGACGCTAGGCTAAAACAACCACCCAGGCCATACATATACAATTCCTCAAATCGTCTATTCGAACGTTTCCGTTCATTTCAAAATCAAAGAATAAGTCTTCAAGATGAATGCAACATATAACATAATCAGGGCATTCATTATATCAAGAACTTATTCAAGTAATCAAAAGAAAGCACATAAGAGCACTTAAACAAACAAGTATGTGAATTGAGGGAACTCGATACAAACCATCTCGAGTTGTAATCCCAATCAAATTGTAGTCCACTTTTACCTTTCAAATGTGATGTCTAGAAGGTCTTCAAACTTGTCAAAATCTGTACAAGATCACACACCAATCATAACTCAAAATCTGCTCAAGATCAACCCCAAACTTCAACAAGAATGCCAAAGGAAACTCTACCAACCTTGTGCTAACGTCTATCGGTTTCGAAGTCGAGATTAATCAATTGAAATGTCCTGTTCAAGCACTGAAACAACAACATAACAAGCAAAGAATCATCAGCTAAGAGCTCATCCACTTCTAAGCTGAAGAATGATAGCAAATCACTCCAATTCAAAAGTTCGACGGCATTTCGGTATAACTCGGCGATTCCCGCAAATCTCTATATCATTTCTAACATTCATATCAATTGTTCAACCTCTAAACCAACATATCAGCAGGTGTATAGAGTGAATCACAGCTAAGAAATCATAAGAACAAGATATACAATTCAATCTTCAATCAAATCTCAAGATTATCAAAGATAGAAGATCCATAACATCAATTCAATACCAGCTGCTGATATCTGTCATTTTCGAACCATCAAACCTTGATTAACAAAGAAGAAACTTACATCAAATCGAAGGTCTTGTCAAGAGGATTCCAAAACATCTTTCGGAATCGAAATCGGACAACCGTAGCTCAAGATATGTGACAATGAAGATGAAGATCAAATTTGGAAATTCTGCTCTCGGTTCTTCCTCCTTCAACTTTGAGAAATCTGATAATTCATATAAATTGTACACGTGCATGCTGAGCAACCTCCACTATTCTGATAAGTTAAATACAATTTGCACTTTAGCCCCTCAAGAGTTCAAAAATGGCAATTCAGTCCTCAATTACTCAATTCATTCAAATTCAATCCTAATCAATTTAAGAATATTAGAATTTAAATCAAAACTCCAAATATTCCCAAATTAACTATTCTCGGATTAAAATTAAATAATTCCGGGCGTTACAATTCTCCCCCACTAAGACTCGATTTCGTCCTCGAAATCTTAGCAATATCAACAAATCATATCATAGATATTAGATAACAGAAAACTAAAGGAGACTCACATCAAGAAAATAACTCTGGAAATCGTTGTCTCATATCTGATTCAGTCTCCCAAGTCGCTTCTGTAATACCATGACGACTCCACTGAACCTTCACAAGCGGAATAGTCTTCGTACGAAGTTGCTTCTCTTTACGATCAAGAATCTGAATCGGCTTTTCAAAATAACTCAAAGTCTCGTCAAGTTCAGCTTCATCAGATTGAAGTACATGAGATTCATCAGAAAGATACTTTCGAAGCATCGATACATGAAAGACATCATGTATTCCAGATAACGCCGGAGGAAGAGCTAATCGATAGGCAAGATTACCTATTTTCTCCAGAATTTCATACGGACCAATGTAGCGTGGAGACAACTTCCCTCGCTTGCCAAATCTGACTGTACCTCTGAAAGGAGAAATCTTCAGGAATACTCGATCCCCCTGATCAAAAGACAAAGGTCGACGTTGAATGTTAGCATATTTCGCTTGTCTATCTTGAGCTGTCTTCATTCTTTTCTGAATAAGCTTCACTTGATCAGTCAGATCACGTATCATATCAGGGCCAGTTTCAGGTACTTCTGAAATATCATCCCAGTACAAAGGAGATCGACATTTTCTTTCGTATAAAGCTTCAAAAGGAGCCATTCCAATACTCGATTGATAGCTGTTGTTGTACGAGAATTCACAAAGAGATAATGAATCTTGCCAACTCGTGCCAAAATCAAGCACTACAGCTCTCAACATGTCCTCTAATGTCTGAATGGTACGCTCAGACTGCCCGTCTATTTGTGGATGATAAGCTGTGCTCAAACGAAGCTGAGTACCCAAAGCACTCTGTAAGCTATGCCAGAAGTGAGATGTAAATCGAGGATCACGATCTGATACAATAGACTTCGGCACACCATGTAATCTGACAACTTCACGGACATAAATTTCTGCCATCTGATCATGTCTGTACGTCATACGATAAGGTATAAAACACGCAGACTTCGTCAATCTATCGATAATCACCCAGATCGCATCATAACCTCTAGAAGATCGAGGTAATCTTGTCACGAAATCCATGGAAATATGATCCCATTTCCATTCTGGCACGGATAAACTCTTAAGTAAACCAGGCGGTTTCTTCCTTTCAGCCTTCACCTGTTGGCAGTTCAAACATCGAGACACAAACTCAGTGATATCAGACTTCATTGGCTTCCACCAGTATCGAGTCTTCAGATCATTATACATCTTCCTACCTCCAGGATGAATACTATAACGACTACAATGCGCCTCTGTCAGTAGTTGTTGTCGCACATCAGAAATATCAGGCACTACAAGGCTATTGTGAACATAAAGAAGATCATCTCGAACCCGGTATTCAGATACATGCCCTGATCTGACTTTCTCAATCGAATTCTGTATATTCTGATCAAGTTTCTGAGCATCTCGAATTCTTACCAATAAAGCTGGTTCAGCTTGCATTTGATAGAGTCGAAGAGGTTGATAATTCGTATCAAATACTAACCCAGACAGACAACAGTCTTCAATCAAATTCGATACACCAATCGTCGATAAGGACAAAGAACATACCTTTCGACTGAGTGCATCTGCTGCCGCATTCGATTTCCCTGGATAGTACTTAATCTCACAATCAAAGTCTTTAAGCAAATCAAGCCACCTCCGCTGTCTCATATTCAATTCTGACTGTGAAAATAGATACTTCAGACTCTTGTGATCAGAATAAATCTCAAACTGCTCCCCGTACAGATAATGTCGCAAAATCTTCAAAGCAAATACAATGGCGGCCAATTCAAGATTATGAATCGGATATCTGGTTTCGTGAGGCTTCAACTGTCTTGAGGCATAAGCAATCACATGTCCTCGCTGCATCAAAACACACCCTAATCCTCGATGAGATGCATCACAGTAAACAGTGAAACCACCAGTACCTGAAGGAATCGTCAAGACTGGTGCACTGGTCAGTCGTTTCTTCAACTCCAGAAAACTGGATTCACAAGTTTCAGACCAGATAAAAGGAGCATTTTTCTGAGTTACCTGAGTAATTGGCTTCGCAATACTGGAAAAATCTTTGATAAATCGACGATAATACCCAGCCAATCCCATAAAACTCCGGATCTCAGGAACAGATGTCGGTCTAACCCAATTGATCACTGCTTCGACTTTACTTGGATCCACAGAAATACCATTTCCAGATATAATATGTCCAAGAAAGACAACCTGTTTCAGCCAAAACTCACATTTCGAAAGTTTAGCATACAATTTCTCGGCTCGTAAGGTTTTCAAAACTGTTCTCAGATGTTCAGCATGATCAATCAGATTCTTGGAATAGATCAGAATATCATCAATAAAGATAATCACAAAATCATCGAGATACTTCTGAAACACACGGTTCATCAAAGCCATGAATACAGCTGGAGCATTCGTCAAACCAAACGGCATAACTATAAACTCATAATGGCCATACCTGGTTCTGAACGCAGTCTTAGGAATATCAGAATCCCTAACTCTCAGCTGATGGTATCCAGATCTCAGATCGATCTTGGAATACACAGAAGAACCCTGCAACTGATCAAACAAATCATCAATATGAGGCAAAGGGTATTTGTTCTTTACCGTAGCCTTGTTCAGTTGCCGGTAATCAATACACAATCTCATTGAACCGTCTTTCTTTCTGACAAACAGAACTGGAGCACCCCAAGGAGAAACACTAGGTCGAATGTATCCCTTGGCCAATAAAGCTTCTAACTGTTCTTTCAACTCTTTTAATTCCACTGGTGCCATTCGATATGGTGCTTTCGAAATCGGTGCAGTTCCAGGCATCAGTTCAATGTTGAAGTCAATCTCACGATACGGAGGTAATCCTGGAATCTCATCCGAAAAGACGTCCGCAAATTCACTAACCACTGGCAAGTCAGCCAGGTTCAGGCTAGGTTTCAACAAATCCACTGCATAAACAAGAAATCCCTCCGCTCCTTTCTGCAAAAGTCGGGTCATAGATAATACAGAAATAAGAGGAATCTTAGCACGTGAACCCTTACCATAGAACTTCCATTCTCCAGCCATCTCAGGTCTGAATCTCACTACCTTTTGAAAGCAATCGACGGTAGCTCTGTACTTATTCAACATATCAATCCCAATAATACAATCAAAATCAGACATACCAAGTACAAAACAATCGATCTCAATCTCATTACCCTCATACTGTAGTACACAATTCTTTACTATTTGAATCGAGATAAGACCCCTCCCCAAAGGAGAAGAAACAGATACTACAACTGGTAATGACTCAACAGGCAAAGAATGCAATGCAACAAATTTGGCAGATAGAAACGTATGGGATGCACCGGTATCAAACAACACATAAGCAGAATAACCAGAAATAGAACAGTTACCTGCAATCACATCATCAGGTGCTCCCTGTGCCTGCTCCTCAGTCAAAGCAAAGACATGAGCCTGCTGTCTCTGAGGCTGATTGCCTGCCTGACTTCCACCTGGTCGAGTCTGCTGCTGTGGATGTGCTGGCTGGAAAGAATGAACAGAAGAGGCCTGTCTTCCAGGTTGAGCCACTGATCGTGATGACTCTGCACCTCTTGCCTGTCCAGTATTTCTCTGAGGACACACCCTTGCAAAATGACCCGTCTGTTGGCATATATGGCACCTCCCAGATACACCTCAGCACTGATCGGTTGGATGATTTCCACCACAACTGTTGCAGAATACTCCTGACTTCTGCTTCGTACCACTGGAACTCGAAGAACTGCTCCCAGACTTCTTAAACTGTTTTCCTCTTGCTTGCAAGAACCCTTTCTTTCCACTGCTACTACCACCTTCAAATCGAAAAGGTTGCTGTTGCGGAGTTGGAGCTGCAGGTTGTGACTGTCTCGGAGGTTGTGCGGTATACGAAGCTCCTCGCTGCTGTATCAAACCAGCTTCCGCTCCCTTGGCACTGTTCAAGGCATCAGCAAAGGTATTCGGTCGCCTTGTATTCACCAGTGTAAAAACATCCGGACTCAGGCCATTGATAAACTGATCAGCCATAGCCTCGTCACTATCAGCAACATGTGGAGCAAAACGTAGCAATGTAGAGAATTTTGCAACGTAGTCTTCGATATTCAAATTCCCCTGTTTCAGATTTGCAAACTCAGCCCCTTTATCCTTGCGGTAAGACACAGGAAAGAAGCGTTGGTAAAACTCATTTTTGAAGACATTCCAAGTCAGTACAGTTCCTCTACGCTCCAAAGCTCTTTTTGTAGTAAACCACCAGCTCTTCGCAACTTCATGCAACTGGTGCCCAATCAATCTAACTCTCCGTTCATCCCCGTAGTCAAGTGAATCAAATAGCATCTCCATATCATCAAGCCATCCCTCGCATTCAACAGCATTTTCTGTACCTTTCAAAGTAGGCGGCTTGTAGTATTGGAAACGTTTCAGAAGTGTTTCCATAGGAGTTGCTGTCATATCAGTCATATCTCTTGACGTACTTCCCTGTTCATTACTCGGCACTGCAGTAGCTCGAGGCACTATCGGTGTGACAACTGTCGGTGGAGTATGAACTGTCTGTTCTGGTAGAGAAATAGGAACATGGGGTCTCAGAGGAGGTCGGCCTGGTCTTCGAGACATATCTGATTATCAAAATGGTTAGGATACCAAATCATCAAATTATCTCAGTCCTCCTCTGATCATCTTACCTCTGATCAAGACTCGGTTCTGATTCAATCTTAAATAAATAATCATACTCTTCAAATAAAACATGCTTCCAATCAATTCAGATAATAAGGTAGCATGTCATAATTCATCAGGATACATGCCTCTATCAGTTCAGATATTCCAATAAGCATGCATCTTTAATCATCGTAATCATACTTTCAAATAAAATAAATACAACATCTTGTAATAAAATACTTGAAAGTAAATCATGCTAGAATTTAAACCATGTAATTCAATCACGTAATTAAATCATAGCATGATAAAAAAAACATAAATAAGTAAGGCAGAAGACTCGATCTACCCCACTCACTGTCTATCTAAGTCCAGAATGTTCTTGCTCTGATACCACCTGTTGTGATGACCCAAGTTCTAATCTCTCATTAATCTCATTAATCATTATTAAACCATGTTAGACAATAATCAAAGTCTAAATAAAAGAATAATTTTTTTTTTTCAAATAAATTGCCCTGCGCACGCGCGGGCATCACCCCTCGCGCGCGCGCAAGCCAATGGGACCGAGGCCCCCTGGCTTGGCCCGCGCGCGCGCGAGCAGTAGCTCGCCCGTGCGCAGGCCAATCGGCCAGAAATTTGGCTGCACTCTGCTGCTGTTCAAAAATTGAGTTCATGCATCCCTTTGATTCAAGATCATCTCCTACCAAGGTATAGACATGGTATAATCAATAGCAACATCTATCATGCTATACAAGGAATACAATTAGATCACTCCAAGGCCTTAAAACATAACCAAGATGCATCAAGATACACAAGAAGCTATATACAATTCAAGTTC
This sequence comes from Henckelia pumila, assembly GCF_033568475.1. Classification (NCBI taxonomy): domain Eukaryota; kingdom Viridiplantae; phylum Streptophyta; class Magnoliopsida; order Lamiales; family Gesneriaceae; genus Henckelia; species Henckelia pumila. The sequence goes on from NC_133120.1 coordinate 146,376,554, forward strand.
AAGATACATCATATTGATTCAAGGATTTATATATCTATTCAATCCCAACTACAACAAACAAGACTACAACATCATCATAATCAAGTCTTGGTACAAATATCTAAACCATAATCATGTTTAAGGCTCCATTTCACTACAAGACAGCTCATAATCATCTAAACTCGAATCATCACGCTATGTTCATCTCATTCCTTGTTCTTCATGTACGCCTTTGCCCGGTTCCACTCCCTCCTATTGCAATGACACATACAACAAGACAATAGCCGGATAACTCCGGTGAGAAATAGATTTCCCAGTAAAAGCAACTAAACATGCATAACAACATATATCAAGATCATGATATAAAAGTAAGTACAATGCATGTTTTCAAAACAAGGTTCATTTCATTATTCGTCAATTGGGATCCCGAGAAGTAGATATCATAACTAATCCACCGACTCTCCCGATCGAGGTGGGGTTACTTATCTTTCTTCTCTAGACTTTGAAGCAATCATATATGCAAATCAGACGCTAGGCTAAAACAACCACCCAGGCCATACATATACAATTCCTCAAATCGTCTATTCGAACGTTTCCGTTCATTTCAAAATCAAAGAATAAGTCTTCAAGATGAATGCAACATATAACATAATCAGGGCATTCATTATATCAAGAACTTATTCAAGTAATCAAAAGAAAGCACATAAGAGCACTTAAACAAACAAGTATGTGAATTGAGGGAACTCGATACAAACCATCTCGAGTTGTAATCCCAATCAAATTGTAGTCCACTTTTACCTTTCAAATGTGATGTCTAGAAGGTCTTCAAACTTGTCAAAATCTGTACAAGATCACACACCAAGCATAACTCAAAATCTGCTCAAGATCAACCCCAAACTTCAACAAGAATGCCAAAGGAAACTCTACCAACCTTGTGCTAACGTCTATCGGTTTCGAAGTCGAGATTAATCAATTGAAATGTCCTGTTCAAGCACTGAAACAACAACATAACAAGCAAAGAATCATCAGCTAAGAGCTCATCCACTTCTAAGCTGAAGAATGATAGCAAATCACTCCAATTCAAAAGTTCGACGGCATTTCGGTATAACTCGGCGATTCCCGCAAATCTCTATATCATTTCTAACATTCATATCAATTGTTCAACCTCTAAACCAACATATCAGCAGGTGTATAGAGTGAATCACAGCTAAGAAATCATAAGAACAAGATATACAATTCAATCTTCAATCAAATCTCAAGATTATCAAAGATAGAAGATCCATAACATCAATTCAATACCAGCTGCTGATATCTGTCATTTTCGAACCATCAAACCTTGATTAACAAAGAAGAAACTTACATCAAATCGAAGGTCTTGTCAAGAGGATTCCAAAACATCTTTCGGAATCGAAATCGGACAACCGTAACTCAAGATATGTGACAATGAAGATGAAGATCAAATTTGGAAATTCTGCTCTCGGTTCTTCCTCCTTCAACTTTGAGAAATCTGATAAGTCATATAAATTGTACACGTGCATGCTGAGCAACCTCCACTATTCTGATAAGTTAAATACAATTTGCACTTTAGCCCCTCAAGAGTTCAAAAATGGCAATTCAGTCCTCAATTACTCAATTCATTCAAATTCAATCCTAATCAATTTAAGAATATTAGAATTTAAATCAAAACTCCAAATATTCCCAAATTAACTATTCTCGGATTAAAATTAAATAATTCCGGGCGTTACATGGTTTGAGATCAAATTTGTCGAGTTAGAACCGTCTTAATGTTGGATAAGTTTGGGTGGTGGTTTCACGGCCATAGGTGGCCGGAGTAGGCGGCACGAACATTTTTGGTGGAGCCGTTGAGATGTGCGCAGGTTTAGAGAAGAAGGATGATAGAATTCATGGTTAGGGTTACGGGTATGAGATTATTAGGCGGGCCGGAATTGTGTCTTGGATCCGGGTTGGGTCTAAAATATGTTGGGTCAATTTAGTTGGGTCTGAGTCTGGGTTATATTAGTCGGGCTCGGGTATTTTTATTTTTAAGTCATTTATTAGTTTAAGAGTTTTAATGGGCTAAATTGATTACTATAAATTTATTGGGCTCTTAATTAATTTATTTTGGGGCATAAATATTTATTTAAGTGAGTTCAATAATCTTCATGGGCTTGGAAGTCCATGAGAATTATTGGACCAGTCTGTGATTATTTGGGTCAATCAGTGATTAATTGGGCTTCGGCTACTTAATATGCCAAGTTTTTATGATTATGACATGCTCAATTATGCTATGTATGATTAGTTATGATTTATGTATGGACTGATGATGACATATGTTTATGATGCATTATTTTTAAAATTATGCATGCATGTTCATGTAAATTATATGTATTAGTATGATTATGTGGTTGCTTGATTTTAAACCTTGCTATTATGAGATAAAACATGTTGGGTCTCTAGGCTCACTACGCTTATATTGTTCAGGTGAGTATGATGATTTTGTTGATGACATGGTTGCTCCGACCGGCGGTGAGGGCCTATGAGTTCACACGCAGACGACACCCGTGACCGATGCTATTAGTGTTTTTATTTCATGAGATTTTATCAGTTTTTTAAACAAGTTTTTCGCATTTACATATTTATGGTGATATCAAAATATTATTTTTATTTTTATTATGTATGCATGGCGTATGGATTATTGTTTTTGGGATTTTATTTTTAGTACTGCATGTTGTTAGAGTTTTACTATATATTTTGACGGTTGAAATATTTCCTTAATATTTATTTAAGTTAGTTGTCAAATTTTAAATTAAATGTTTATTTTAAATGTTGTGCATATATGTATGGGCATATTATTATTATTATTATAAAAAAATTTCTAGCATTTTATTAGTCAGAGTCGTTTTAGATGGTAACTCTAAGACAATGCTTACTAAGTTTTTCAAAGTGAATTGTGATTTTCAGTTGACTGGAAAGTATTTATATCGAGAATTTCCACAATATTAAACATGGATAAAAGAGGGAACAAATTGGATTTGTCGAAGAAGCAGCAATAAAGTGGTCGGAAGAGTATATGTCGTGTCTCCGTCTGAAGGTGAGAGGTTTTATCTCCGTATCCTTCTAAATCATGTGAGGGGACCAAGATCCTTTGAGGAACTAATGACTGTGAATCAGGTTCAATATTCAACATTTAAAGAGGCTGCCGAAATTAGGGGACTTCTGCAACAAGATGATTATGTTCATCAATGTATGCGAGAAGCATGCTCTGTTAGAATTACATCTTCCCTAAGAAGTTTATTTGTATCCATATTGGTGTTCTGTGAACCAGAGAGAGTTCGAGAACTTTGGGATGAGTACCATCCTTATATGTGTGAAGATTATGGTAGAGAAATTCATCAAGTAACTTTATTATAAACAAATTATTGCTTGAGATACGAAGATTGTTGCATCAGTACAAAAAAAAACTTGATGATTTTGATTTACCATCATTAAGTGCCGAGTTTTTTGAGGACACACCACTACCTAGAATAATTGAGGATGAGCTTTCTATCCAGATTTCTGATGATGATTTGAGATCAATTGAACGTTTAAATTCTCAACAAAGAATTGGATTTGACAACATTATGGAAAGTATTATGCATAACCAATCAAAACTTGTTTTCATTGATGGCCCTGGAGGTACTGGTAAGACGTTTTTGTGCCGCTCATTGTTAGCACAATTAAGAAAGACCGATAAAATTATCACTGTGATAGCAACATCTGGAATTGCCGCTACATTATTGCCAGGTGGAAGAACTATACATTCACGTTTTCAAATTCCACTTAGATCAACCGCATCAACACTCTATAGAATAAAAAAACAGACATATCTTGCAGATCTCATAAGGCGTGCATCAGCTATAGTTTGGGATGAGGCTCCAATGGCAAATCGCTATGCTTTTGAGAGTGTTAATAAGAGTTTACAAGATATTATGGAAAATCAATTGCCATTTGGAGGAAAGACAATGATTTTTGGTGGTGATTTTCGGCAAATACTATCGGTTGTTAAATGAGGATAAAAAACAGCACAGATTGCTGCAAGCATTTCAAGGTCAACATTCTGACATTGCGTTCAGATAATACACCTTGAACAAAATATGAGATCTGCTCAAGATATGGAGTTTTCACAATTCCTTTTGCTTGTAGGTGATGGATTGCAGCATACTATGAATCAAGATTTTATAAAACTAGTAAGTAGCACGTGCCACGCACGTGAACGACGTATTAATTTATTAAATATAATATAAAATAAATTTAAATTTATTTAAATTTATAATAAAAATTAAATTATCAATAATTAAATTTTCAAATAATCTATAATTGTTTGATTTTTTTAGATGTATTAAGTTTCTAATAGTTGTTAAATGTCATATACTTGAGTCTTAAATATTATTTTTCTAATGACATTTTTTTACTTCTGTTCACAATTTTATACATAGAATAGATTAAATACATAAATAAGATGAAAATAATTTTTTTCTTGTCAAACATATATTCACTTTTATATATCATTTTTTAAAGATTTTCTAAGAATTATGAAGATGTCCATTTTTTTCACCAACTAAAAATTAAACATATCGCGTGTAAATAGATGATAGAAATGTTAAAAGATGAATTTAGGTGATTAATGACATAATTAATAGCACAATTACATCCAAATAATTTGACTTACAATATTGCTCTAATTTTTATCATCTAACTTCAAAAAATAATCAATTTTATTTTTCAATTGTTAATCAAATCAATATAGTATATTAGAAAGTCATAAATGCATAAATTAAGCCACATTTTTTTTCCTTTTATGCCCCAAATACCCAACTAATATCTCAATTTTACATATATCCCAAAATATTTTCAATCCAATAAAAAATAACAAAAATATAATCATGAAATTATTAACTTCTAATTTTTATTATTTCAACTGTATTTTAACTCTATTTCAATAAATTTTTCTATAATGAATTGTAAAAGTATAAAAATACATTTCTCAAAAAAAAAATCCTAAAGAAATAACCAAATAAAATTCTAATTCTAATTATTTAATTCAAAATAAAATCCTATAGCACATTAAAATAAGTTTTTATCATTTATTTAATATTCCTTATAAGTAAATGAAATAATTTTTTATATTTTTTTGAAAAAGTTTAAATTTTAAAATTGTGTCACTTGGCTACCCGTCACTAAAATACTAAATAACTAACCAAATAAAATTCAAATTCTAATTATTTAATACAAAATAAAATCATATAACACTATTAAAATAAGTTTTTATAATTTATTTAATAGTCTTCATAGGTAAATGAAATAATTTTTTTATTTTTGAAAAATTTTAAACTTTAAAAGTAGTGTTTTTTGGCTTCGCGTCGCTATTTTTCTTGAAATATTATAGTAGTACTATAAATGAAATTGAAGTGCAAATACACATGTAACAATTTTTTTTTTAATTTTATAAACTATTTAAAAGATGAAATTGTTGATATTTGTTTTTTAGGCTCTTAAAATTCAGATTTGTTTTAAGGCACAAACCAAATTAAATGAATGTAAACAATGTGCAAATATTTAGTTAATATGCAATTAACGGATCCATTAACTGCAATTCAATTAAAGCAATTAATTCATATATTATTATTATTATTATTATTATTATTATTATTATTATTATTATTATTATTATTATTATATATATATATGTTGGGATCGGTTCAGAGGGTAGAGGGGGGGGGGGGGTGAATACACTCTGAAACTTATTTTCTTTCTTTTCAAAATGATCAAGTGAAGTTTAGTTCACTTAATCTGTTTTCTCAACTTCTAAAACGGTTTGAACAACTTAAATAGTGCGAAAATAGTTCAGAGGTTTTAGTGATGCAAAGACAAGTTATAACATGATGTATGAGCAATATATAAGATAAATATGCAGTAAAGACTAAGACACGATTTATGGAAGTTCGAAGGCTTAATCCTTCTACGTCTCCCCTTCTTCCACTTAGGAAGGAATTCACTAGAAGACTTTGGTTATTACAACGTCTTGCAATACACCCACTTCAGACTTAGGACTTATCCAATGCCTAATCCGAAACTCCTAGATTTACACAGATAAGATTCTCAGTTCTTATCAGACTGGTGGAAGCTTTCAGAGTAGCTTCAAGTCTCTTCAATAATGAATACAGTCCGGTTGAGCTTCTCAAACTGCAGAGCAGTCGAGAGGCTTGGAAACCCTAGGATGATCCTTGAAGATCAGATATGTAAACTGTAGGCGAGGGTTTATTTGAGCAGCAAGTGAATGATCTTGTAAGTGTGCTCAAGTATTGCTTCAGTATATCAGATGAGGACTTCTGATAGTATTCGAGTGATTGAGTTGATTGAGATTTTTCGTGTTGCTTGTCTTCTTGTCACTTCTTGAGCAATCTTCCCTTTATATAGGTCAATCATCAACGTCTTTATTTTGAACGTTCTGATGCTGCATTGAATGCACATTTAATGCTTCATAAATGCATTGATGATTCTGCATGAAGATCGTACACTTCTTTAAATGCAGACAACTTCCAGGGTCCAAAACTGGTATAAACGGTCGAATGCTTTATCTGTAGCCATTCTGCGTTTTTGCCATTTTAGTGCAACCTGTTGTCTCGATGCAAGAGTCAACAGATCTTCTGATACGCCGGTTCTGCTTTTGATAAAAGATCTTGCAATGAACGTCTTGTCTCAAGTATTTGTCTTGAGATATCTTGATAAGCAGTTGGCATTCTACCGGTAGATAGATTTATCCTCTGCTGGTTTGAATAACCAGTTGATAGGCTTGTGACTGCAACCGGTCGAGAGACAAAGGCGGTTGACAAGCTTCCGGTAGATAACTTGAAGGGTTTAGACGGTTGCGGTAGGAGTTGTAGTAGATTCCTGAAATACAAAAGATTGACAGCACATTGCTATGCAATGAGTTGTTGTTTGTTATCACCAAAATGTCGGATTCAACAATTTCCCCCTTTTTGGTGATGACAAAACTTAAGTGCTCCGAAAATAATATGAAAACATTAAAATGAACTTCATTGCGAGAATGAATTTCATTAATTACAATAAGCATTCTTATTACACCTACTGAAGAAAAACAAAATGAGATACAGCTGCGATAAGTAAAGAAGAGACAAGTTGTTCATCTTTTGAACCAACTGGCTCCTCCTGACCTATCGCCTTCTCTTCTTCTTCTGTCGGCTTCTTCCTTTCTTCTGGATTCTTCTTCACGTCTTCTTGCCTCTGCTGCTCTTCGTTGCTCTTCTTCCCCCTTTTTGGCATCACCTTGGTTGAGTCGAAGGACGATCTCAGTGAGTTGAGTGCCAAGGCAGGATTGCATAGTATCAATTTTTGCATCTAGTTGAGCAATTAGAGTAGCTTGCATAGTGTCCATCCGATCATTCAACTGCCTATGAAGGCGGTTTTCGGATCTGACAACTTGTTCGAAGACGGTAGAGAGCGTTTTGATTTGAGTGCGATGATGGGCAGTGATCTCTTTGGATAGATGAGCAAGGTCTCTAGACACGGTCTCAAAATGCCGAATCATCATCTTGCGTGAATTGTCAACCCATGAGGATGTGTTTGTGATGTCTTGTGAAAAGGATCGAACTGTTTGCATGAGCTCATGAAGCCTATTTATCAATGTGTGATCCAGAGCTGCTGCCATGGCTTCAATATATGAGTCATCAGTCTGAAGCATTTGACTCTGTGTGTCATTCCTTGGTGAAGCCGGGCCAGACTCAAGATGATGTGATGCTGGTGATCTGGCTGGTGAGCTAGCTGATGTACCTTCCAATAGTGGTACAGTTGGAGATGTAGGGGTCTCGACTGCAGCCAAGATGGTTGGTGGAGTAGCAGGATCAGCACTCGGTTCATCCATTAGGAGATCTTCCACAAACTTTTCAGTAGATGGAGACGGTTGAAGTGCTGGGTCAGCATCAGTCACTGGCTGTTCTGGAGGTGCAAGTGATACAATAGTGCTTGGTATCTCTGTTGGGGGCACTACTGCTTCACTGCTGCAAGGAGCCTCTGTCACAGAGGTGACAGGAATTTCTTGTTCAATCACTTCTAAAAAATCTTGTAGACAACTGGGAGAGGTGTGAGCGGTCGCCGCTGGAGATGAGTGAGCAGTCACAGCTGCTTCCGGTTGAATTACTGCTTGGACTACGGTTGAGGCGGGGTCGACCGATGAAGATGCTGCCACAATCGATCCTAGAGCGGATGACTGAAACAGGTCAGCAGTGATGAGACCGGTCAGAATCCCATCTGAAAGAGTAATAGCAGAGACGTCTTCTTCACCCTGATATTGGGTAAGAAAAGTCTTCATCATCACCTGTGCTTCCAGTCCATAAGCCTGTATACAAGCTGCTGAAGCTGTCGTCTTTACGTTGTTAAGAGCTTGGAAGTGCTGAAGTAGTTGAGTGATTTGACGTAGACTATTCTGTAGTCCAGTCAAAATCACAAAGTCATCGGTGGCGGTAGGACTCTTGGATTTGAAGTTCTTGGCACGCTCAGTAATCAACAGAGATATCAGGCTTCCTCGAAGCTTCAAGTCGATGAGCTGTCTTCTTCCCAGAGCCTCCACGATGTCTTCAGTGTCAGCAAAAAGAAGCATCTTCTGCTCAATAACTTTCAGAGCTTTCCACTTAGGAAATATTTGAGCAAGCGTCAGGTGAGTACGGGAATGATGCCATCTGTCAAAGCGCTGTAGGTGACGCTTGACAGTGTGGAGAACGTGAGAGATGATCAAGTTGAGCTCTACAGTAGCTGCTGGTTGAGCCTTAGGTGAGTAGATCATCACACCTTTCCCTTTGTCCTTGGGATTAGCGAGAGTGACCTTTGGAGTTGATGAGGCACCTTCCATGATTATCACACCCTTGGTAGGACGTGGAGCAGTAGTAGCAGTAGTGGTAGTAGTCTCGACCGTTGGCAGAATTGGTGTTGGAACGGTAGGAGCAAGTCCAAAAAGGGACTTTAACTTCTTGTGCTGCCTCTTCTTCTCGCCTGCAGGCGTGGATGGCACAGCTGCTTTGGAGACAGAAGGAGATGACTTGCTGAAGGCTTGAATCAGTGGAACGTTCTCACATGATTCTTCTTCAGAGTCAGACTCTATGATAAGTTGACGCTTGGCAGATTTCTTGGTATGGGCTGGTTTGGCCGCTACCGGGACTGTTGAAAGCGGTTGAGTGACAGCAACAACACTTGCGGTTGAAGGCAGAGTGTCGACCGCAACCTCTTTCTTGTTCAGAAACTTGAAGATTGTAGACTTGTTGAGCCATTTGGTGGGATGCAGAGGCTCAGTCTTGGAGAAGTCTACTCCAAGGACGCTCAAGATGTGGCAAATTTACAGAGCAAATCCCTCGGATTGCCCTTTTCCCCTGATCATTTCACATAAAGTAGTGAACAATATGTCTGACCAGTTGATGTTGATTTTGGAGGCGATACAAGCCATGTATTGGAATTTCTCCATCGTCACCTTGTCGTACGATCCAGCCTTGGCAAGAAGATTCTTGGCCACGATGTTGGTCAATAGCCTAAATGGAGCTTTAAGAGATGTCTTCTGAGCCGGCAGTTTGATCGGAGCATCAGTGGTTGAGAATTCCTTCAACCAGTATGAGCAGTTACCATCGGAAAGATCCGCGCATTTTGTCAAACCCCTGGGGGCAGATCAAATGTGCTGGCGAAGAACTTTTGATTGAAGGAGTAGGACTCTGTCCGGATCAAGCATTTGACAGTCCCATGCTCGATTTGAGCGGTTGCAAAGAACTCCTTCAAGACAGGCAGATCGCAGATGGCGCTGCTTCCCAAAAACTTCTTCAGTCCAGAGGCTTCAAGCATGGTGAAGACCTCAGTGATTCCTGCATTGTTTTCCTCAATAACGGAATCAAAGTTGATTGCAAGGCAAGTCTTCTGGATCGACATGATAGCTGTAGATAAGAACTCGAGCAGAGAGTAAGCAAAAGCTTGATAGTAATACGATAGAACTTTTAATGCAATATGAAAGCTTTAGCAACGGTGAAAGGTTGATATACGAGTGTAAAGAAGTATATATAGGAACCTATGGGCCATATGGTGATGTCATGAAAAGTATTTTTGAAATTCAAAAAGTTTTGAAGAGTATAATCACCGCGCCCAATCAATGTCATTTGGTTCAAAGCACAAAGCTGCTAGTACAGAGCCTGTCAGAGACTGGCTAAAGGCGGATGATATGCCAACATTTATGGCAATGTAACAGTTAAGCTATTAAAGTCATACTAGCAATCATTCCCCCTAAAAGCATGCATACTAACTTAGATCTACTAAGCCAAGAATATTTCGAAAATATGAAAACTTAGCGTCCGGTAAAGGCTTGGTGAATATGTCTGCTGCTTGCTGATCGGTAGAGATGTATTCCAGCCTGATTTCCTTCTTTATGACATGATCTCGGATAAAGTGATGCCTGACATCAATGTGCTTTGTCCTAGAGTGCATCACTAGATTGTGAGTGATGGCTATGGCACTTGTATTGTCACAGTAGATTGGAGCTTCACTCGACCGGATTCCATAATCATTAAGCTGCTGTTGAATCCAGAGTATTTGAGCACAACAGCTGCCAGCAGCAAGGTATTCTGCTTCGGCGATCGAGGTAGCAATTGATGTCTGCTTCTTACTTGACCACGAAATTAGTCTATCTCCAAGGAATTGACATGTGCCACTTGTACTTTTGCGATCAATTCTACAACCTGCATAATCTGCATCTGAATAGCCAATAAGATTAAGATTTGAATCTTTGGGATACCAAAGACCCACATTAGTAGTTCCTTTAATATATTTAATTATTCGTTTGGCGGCAATGAAATGAGATTGCTTAGGTGCTGCTTGAAATCTAGCACATAAACAAACTGAATACATGATATCCGGTCGACTGGCAGTCAAATAAAGCAATGAGCCAATAAGGCCTCGATACATTGTTACCTCGACCGGGATTCCCCCTTCATCTTTATCAAGCTTGATTGGTGCACTCATGGGGGTAGATACAGTTGAGCACTGTTCCATTCCAAACTTCTTTACCAATTCCTTGGCATACTTGGATTGATTGATAAATATTCCAGTTTCAAGTTGCTTCACTTGCAATCCAAGAAAGAAATTTAGCTCGCCCATCATGCTCATTTCAAATTTCTCCTGCATCATCTTAGAGAACTTTGAGCACAACTTGGGGTTAGTTGACCCAAATATAATGTCATCAACATAAATTTGTACTAGTAACACATGATCACCTTTTACAAATTTAAACAAGGTCTTATCGACCGTTCCAATTTGGAAATCATGTTCCAGTAAGAATTTTAGTAATGTATCATACCATGCACGCGGTGCTTGTTTTAATCCATAGAGGGATTTGTCAAGTTTATAGATATATTGAGGATGAGTAGGATTGACAAAACCTGGTGGTTGTTCAACGTACACCTCTTCTTGAAGTAGACCATTGAGGAATGCAGACTTGACATCCATTTGATAAACTTTAAAGTCCTTGAAAGCTGCATAGGCAAGAAAGATGCAGATTGCTTCTAGTCTTGCAACTGGCGCGAAGGATTCCTCAAAGTCTATGACTTCTTCTTGTCTGAATCCTTGTGCAACAAGCCGAGCTTTGTTACGCACAACAGTGCCATGTTCATCGAGCTTGTTACGAAACACCCATCTAGTTCCAATCACATTTTGATTTTTCGGTCGAGGAACTAGATGCCAAACATTGTTGCGGGTGAATTGATTCAACTCTTCTTGCATAGCTTCAATCCAGCTGGCATCTGATAGAGCTTCATCTATCTTCTTGGGCTCTACCTGAGATATGAAAGTTGCATGCAAGAATTCATTAATCATTTGACCACGTGTATTTCGAGGAGCAGAAGGGTCACCTATGACCAACCCAGGTGGATGATCTTTGTTCCACCTAAAATAATTCCCTAAAGGGTTGTCATCAATTGGTTTACGAACGTCCTCGTTTACTGGATCATCATTGGCAGGAGGATCGTTATCAACCGGTGGATCCTCTTCTGGCCTTGTTTGATCACACACGGTAGAGGGAACTGGATCATCCTTCTTTGGAGGATATGGATCACTGTCACTTTCTTCCTGTAGATTTGTGTTTTCCAGTCTATGACTCAGATCATTTATGCTCCCTTGAGTTTGTTCTGTACAAAGAGTAGATTCATCAAAAACAACATGAATGGTTTCCTCGACCGTTAGTGATCTTTGATTGAACACTCGATAAGCTCTGCTAACGGCTGAGTAACCAATAAAAGTTCCTTCGTCTGCTTTGGCATCGAAGGCTATCAAATGATTTTTGCCATTGTTGTGGATAAAGCATTTGCACCCAAAAATTTTAAAGTATGAAATATCAGGTTTTGTGCCATTCCAGATCTCATATGGAGTTTTGTTAAATCGTTTATTAATCATAGATCTGTTTTGAGTATAGAAAGCTGTGTTAACTGCTTCTGCCCAAAGCCTTTGAGAAATATTTGAATCAGCAATCATAGTTCTGGCTGCTTCTTTTAAAGTACGGTTCCTTCTTTCAGCCACCCCATTTTGCTGTGGGGATCTAGCAGCTGACAACTCATGCTTGATTCCCTGATCATCTAGATAAGTCATAAGAGTGGTGTTTAAAAATTCAGTCCCTCTATCACTCCTGATTCTATCTATCACAGTAGATTGTTCATTTTGCAAGCGTTTAAAAAGCTTAATCAGGTGAGGTGCAGTTTGATCTTTTGAAGGGAGAAAGATGACCCAAGTAAATCGAGAAAAGTCATCTATAACAACAAGAGCATATCTCATTCCCTCTATGCTTCTTACTGGTATAGGACCAAATAGGTCAATGTGAAGTAAATCTAAGCATTTGGAAGAAGACATACACCCTTTATTTTTAAAGGTTGCTCTCACCTGCTTTCCTAGTTGACAAGCAGGACAAACTTTGTCTTTTATAAAATCTCCTTCAGGCAGACCAGAAACCAAATCATGCTTCCTCAAGTTAGAAATGGACTTAAAATTTAGATGATTTAACCGCTTATGCCACAACCAATGTTTATCATGATGAGCAGTAAGACAAGTAGGTGAAGAAATATGTGAGCAAGACCAGTTTACCTTGTAGGTGTTTAGGTCTCTTACACCGGTCATAAGAGTCTCACCTTTGTCATTTTTTATGATGCAAGTGTGTTTGTGAAACTCGACCGAGTGATTATTGTCACATAGTTGACTAATACTTATCAAATTATAGCACAGTTTGTCAACAAGCAACACATCTTTAATAATGATGTTACCATGGATAATCTTACCCTTACCCACGGTTTTACCTTTGGAGTTGTCTCCAACTTTGGAGTTGTCTCCAAAGCTGATCTTTGGTCCTTTGCACAGCACAACTTCTGTTAGAAGTTCTGGATTCCCTGTCATGTGCCGTGAGCAACCACTATCTAAGTACCAGGTAGTGTCCTTGATAGAAGTGGTCTTCTCGCCCGTTTGGACTTTTAGTATCTGCAAAAAGTGAAGAACTTTTGGTACCCATATCTAGTAGGGTCCAGGTCGGATTAGCCCTTTTGGGACCCACACCTGGAACACCCTTACAGGTTTGCCCGTGTGTGTGTCCAGAAATCTGTGCGGTCGATAAGCAGTAAATGTGTGTGCTTGTGAGGTTGCTGTGTGCTGTTTGCCTTTTTGATCTTTATCAGTTAGCCTGTACCTCTTTTGAACTGGCCTGCAATTAAAGTATTGGTAAGGCTTCTCCTTTGACCATCTTCTCTTAGAGTAGTTAGACTCATTTCATGGCCTTTTGAAATTAGATTGGTTTCCCTTTCTTCTTTCATTAGGTTTTGGTTTAATCCAAGTTCCTCTTTGATTAGAGATCTGGGGATCCACATATCCCAGCCCTCTATGCTTAGAGCTTCGTTCGTTAGATACTTTCTGATTTTTGTCAAAGCTGCACTCATCATGTTCATATATCGTGCTGGACCTGACAAATCTTATTTTGTTAAGATTGCCTTTGTCCAGGCTTGACTGAATACAAGATTCCATAGACTGTTCATTTGTTCCAAACCCTAGACCGGTTTTGTCATGTGCCGGTCTTTGGATTTCTTGAATCTTGTCAATGGTTACAGAAGATTTATTCCAAGCCTTAATTGTTTCAAGTAGTTTTTTGTTCTCAGTCAAGGTTGCTTGGAACACTCTTTTCAAGGTGTCATTCTCAGTATCCAGCAGACTTAGCTTGACCTTAAGACCATCAAGCTCTTTTCGCTGCATGCAACTTGATTCGCTTGAATTATCTTTTAGGTCAGCTCTTTCTGCCTTTACCTCCTCGAATTCCTTGGATAATGCTTTGTATTCATTAGTCATTTTGTGTAAAGCAGTAACTAGATCACTGTGAGTAAATTCAGGTGAACCAAAGTCAAATACCTCCTCAGCTTCTTCTTCGATGTCAGCCATAAGGCATTCCACCTTTTCATCATCGCTGTCATCTGAAGAGCTTCCGGTATTGGGATTGTCAGAGTCAGACTCAGCCCACTTGCTTTTGCTTTCGTCTGCTACTAGAACCCTTTGGTCTCTTCCTTTTCTAAACGTCCTCTTGTCCTCCTTGCCCCTTCTTCTTTCGAAGGATTTCTTCTCATCATTGCTCTTAGGCTTGGTGCAATCTGCAATGAAGTGGCCTGGCTTGCCACAGTTAAAACAAGTAGGACCATCGTCTGTATGGTCCGATTTATGATATTTTTAAATTTAGAATTGTTTTTACGCATAAATCTACCAAATTTCTTGACAAAGAGTGTCATGGCTTCGTTGCTGATTTGCTCAGCTGATCTCTTTGGAGCTTTCTCGACCGGTGGATGCATCACCGTTGAATTTAAGGCCTTGGTTGGTTGAGAGTTAGATGGTTCATCTTTTGTCCTCATGTTGAGCTCGAACTCGTAGGCTTTGAGATCTGCAAAGAGATCATGCAGTTCAACCTTGCTTAAGTCTTTTGACTCCCTCATGGCCACTGTCTTGATCTCCCATTCTTTGGGCAAAGCTCTCATAACCTTCACAGCAATTTCACGGTTAGTATAAGTTTTTCCTAAAGCAATAAGATTACAAATGATACTACTGAACCGTTCATCAAATTCAGCCATGGTTTCCCCTGGCTTCATTTTGGCATTGTCATATTTTTGAATGGCCATGGTGAGCTTGTTTTCCTTGGTCTGGTCATTTCCTTCACACAGCTGAGTGAGCTTCTCCCAAATCACCTTTGCTGTGGAGCATGACTTGATTTTGCTGAACATGTTCTTGTCCAGTGTTTTGTATAGGATGTCCCGGGCCACATTGTCAAGATTGGCCTTCTTTTTGTCCTCAGTAGTCCACTCAGCTCTTGGTTTCTCAATCATTTGTCCTGCACCAACGGTTAGAGCTGGGTTGACCTTCATGATTTTGACAGGACCGTCTGTTATGACATATAGCATGTCATCGTCCTGTGCCGCAAGATGTGCCTGCATGCGAATTTTCCAGTCATCATAATCTTCTTTAGAAAACATAAGAATTTTGTTGAAAAAAGTCATGATTTTGAAACTTTAGATCAGCAGTTGAGAAAGGAACCCGCTCTGATACAACTTGTTGGGATCGGTTCAGAGGGTAGAGGGGGGGTGAATACACTCTGAAACTTATTTTCTTTCTTTTCAAAATGATCAAGTGAAGTTTAGTTCACTTAATCTGTTTTCTCAACTTCTAAAACGGTTTGAACAACTTAAATAGTGCGAAAATAGTTCAGAGGTTTTAGTGATGCAAAGGCAAGTTATAACACGATGTATGAGCAATATATAAGATAAATATGCAGTAAAGACTAAGGCACGATTTATGGAAGTTCGAAGGCTTAATCCTTCTACGTCTCCCCTTCTTCCACTTAGGAAGGAATTCACTAGAAGACTTTGGTTATTACAACGTCTTGCAATACACCCACTTCAGACTTAGGACTTATCCAATGCCTAATCCGAAACTCCTAGATTTACACAGATAAGATTCTCAGTTCTTATCAGACTGGTGGAAGCTTTCAGAGTAGCTTCAAGTCTCTTCAATAATGAATATAGTCCGGTTGAGCTTCTCAAACTGCAGAGCGGCCGAGAGGCTTGGAAACCCTAGGATGATCCTTGAAGATCAGATATGTAAACTGTAGGCGAGGGTTTATTTGAGCAGCAAGTGAATGATCTTGTAAGTGTGCTCAAGTATTGCTTCAGTATATCAGATGAGGACTTCTGATAGTATTCGAGTGATTGAGTTGATTGAGATTTTTCGTGTTGCTTGTCTTCTTGTCACTTCTTGAGCAATCTTCCCTTTATATAGGTCAATCATCAACGTCTTTATTTTGAACGTTCTGATGCTGCATTGAATGCACATTTAATGCTTCATAAATGCATTGATGATTTTGCATGAAGATCGTACACTTCTTTAAATGCAGACAACTTCCAGGGTCCAAAACTGGTATAAACGGTCGAATGCTTTATCTGTAGCCATTCTGCATTTTTGCCATTTTAGTGCAACCTGTTGTCTCGATGCAAGAGTCAACAGATCTTCTGATACGCCGGTTTTGCTTTTGATAAAAGATCTTGCAATGAACGTCTTGTCTCAAGTATTTGTCTTGAGATATCTTGATAAGCAGTTGGCATTCTACCGGTAGATAGATTTATCCTCTGCTGGTTTGAATAACCAGTTGATAGGCTTGTGACTGCAACAGGTCGAGAGACAAAGGCGGTTGACAAGCTTCCGGTAGATAACTTGAAGGGTTTAGACGGTTGCGGTAGGAGTTGTAGTAGATTCCTGAAATACAAAAGATTGGCAGCACATTCCTATACAATGAGTTGTTGTTTGTTATCACCAAAATGTCGGATTCAACAATATATATATATAATCGAAATATATATTTACTTTTATACCTAATTAAAATTTGAATTTTACTTTTATATCTCTACATATTTTTATATGATCTTACATAAATTATAGAATAAAAGTACAAAATTGTTATTTCACAATTGTAAAACTATACCTTTTTATTCACACTTTTAGATAAGTAATAGATAATAGATAAACGATAATAGATAATGAGTAATAGATATTTATTTTTTAGGCTCTAAAATTCAGATTTGTTTTAAGGGATAAAACAAATTAAATGAATGTAAACAAAATAGATATTTTTTTATTGATAATTGGTTTTAATATTAAAATATCATTTCTTCTAAATTTGTTTTATATTTATTGTTATTATTTATTATTTAAAAATAGAATTTTTTTTTATTGTTTTTATCATTTAATAATTTAAAAATAACAGTGTATATATAATTAATGATTGACACGTCACCTGTTGCCATGTATGTGTTCATTGTAGTTGCTCCTTATATCAAAACTCTATAATTCATATTTTACTTAATTACTCATATAATTGATCTAATATTTAATTCACACAATCAAAAAATATTGTTATATATAATTGATCTAATATTGTATGTACACTGTCAAAAATATTTTTAATAATTTCAATTTATCCCAATTACAACTTGTCAGTTGCATATGTTGGCTTTCATTTAATTTTTAATTAATAAATAATCAATTTAATTTTTATTGTTAATCAAAAAGTATATGTACTTTTTGTAACCTAGAAATATTATATTAGTACTATAAATAAATTGAAGTGCAAATACATATGTAACAATTTTTTTAATTTTATAAACTGTTTAAAAGATGAAATTAGTGATATTTGTTTTTTAGGCTCTTACAATTCAGATTTGTTTTAAGGGATAAATCAAATTAAATTAATGTAAACAATGTGAAATATTTAGTTAATATGCAATTAACGAATCCATTAATTGTAATTCAATAATTCATATTGATATGTTATTATTATTATTATTATTATTATTATTATTATTATTATTATTATTATTATTATTATTATTATTATTATTATTATTATATAATCGAAATATATATTTATATTTATACCCTAACTAAAATTTGATTTTATTTTTGGGAACTAAAATTTGACTTTTATTTTTATATCTCTACATATTTTTATATGATCTTACATAAAATGTAGAATAAAAGTGCAAAATTGTTATTTCACAATTGTAAAACTTTACTCTTTTATTCACACTTTTAGATAGATAATAGATAATAGCCTAATAGGTAATAGATATTTGTTTTTTAGGCTCTTAAATTCAAATTTGTTTTAAGGGATAAACCAAATTAAATGAATGTAAACAATATAGGTATTTATTTAATTGATAATTGCTTTTAATATTAAAATATCATTTATTCTAAATCTGTTTTATGTTTATTGTTATTATTATTTTAAAATAGCATTTTTTTTATTTTTTTAGCATTTAATAATTTAAAAATAAACATTGTATATATAATTAATGATTGTCACATCAGCTGTTGCCACGTAAGTGTTCATGGTGGTTGCCCATTATATCAAAACTCTATACTTCATATTTTAATGAATAGATATATTTTTTCCAACATCTAATCATTTTTATTTTAACTTTTTTAGATTTTCTTAAGAATTATGTACGATGAAATGTTATTTTTTAATAATTTTAATGAATACATATTTTTTCCAACATCTAATCATTTTTTATTTTAATTTTTTTAGATTTTCCTAAGAATCATGTACGATAAAATGTTATTTCTCTAATTTATTTTTATTATCAATTTTTTTTCAATTTGGACGTATTGTTGTTTTTAAATTTTCTTAAAAGTATGTCATAACCAAATTTTATTTTTCTGTTATATATTTTTTAGAAAAAAACCACTTTGATACTCACGTGTTTTAAATTTTGTTTTCTTAAATTCAAGAAAATAATTCAAATCAATTCACTGAATATGAAATTTTATAATTAAATAAGATGAGAATTAACACAATGTAATTTTACTAACAAATAAATTAATTTTCAATTAATAAATAATCAATTTTATTTTTTAATTGTTAATCTAATCAATGTAGTATATAAGTAAGTCATAAGGCATAAACCACATTTTTTTCTTCCCTTTATGCCCCAACTAATATTTCACATTTACATTTATATCTCAAACTATCTTCAATTCAGTAAAAAATAACAAAAATATAATCATGAAATTATTAAATATTTAACTTCGTCTAATTTTTATCATTTCATACATGTTTTAACTCTCTTTCAATAAATTATTTTATAATGAATTGTTAAAGTATAAAAATACGTTTCTCAAAAAATAAATTTTAAAAAATAACCAAATAAAATTCTTATTCAATTTATTTAATTCAAAATAAAATCCTATAACAGTATTAAAATAAGTTTTTATCCTTGTAAAATTTTTTTTATCATTTATTTAATAGTACTCATAAGTAAATGAAATATTTTTTTTATTTTTGAAAAATTCTAAACTTTAAAATTGTGTCTCTTGTTATTAAAATAAGAATGATTCACTTAGAAAATTCAAAAATAAATTTTTTTTCAAAAAATAAATCCTAAAGAAACAACCAAATAAAATTCTTATTCTAATTATTTAATTCAAAATAAAATCCTATAGCAGTATTAAAATAAGTTTTTATCCTTCAAAAAAAATTAGTTTTTATCATTTATTTAATAGTACTCATAAGTAAATGAAATATTTTTTTTTTATTTTTGAAAAAGTATAAACTTTAAAATTGTGTCTCTTGGTATTAAAATAAGAATGATTCATTTAGAAAATTAAAAAATAATTTTTTTTCAAAAAATAAATCTTAAAGAAACAACCAAATAAGTTTCTTATTGTAATTATTTAATTCAAAATAAAATCCTATAGAAGTATTAAAATAAGTTTTTATCCTTGTGAAAAAAAAAAGTTTTTATCATTTATTTAATAGTCCTCATAAGTAAATGAAATATTTTTTTAATTTTTGAAGAAATCTAAACTTTAAAATTGTGTCTCTTGGTATTAAAATAAGAATGATTCACTTAGAAATTCAAAAAGAATTTGTTTCTCATGTTTTCTTTATAATAAATTTATGAATATGATGAAAATCAATTAAAATATAATGTAGTATTCAATGATTCAAAAAAATAAATGCACCACTTTAATGAATAAGAAACACATTGATTCTCCACAACTTTAATATCCCAAATTTGACCCTAATTTTACACCATTTTTCCACACAATACCCATGCAATTAAGACACATAATTCATAGTTTTTGGGCAATATAGTAAATACACAATAAAAAACTTTGTCTAGTACCATTCATACTTTTATAGAATGTAGTAGCCCGTACCCAGATTTAGTTAGTAACTGTTAATTAATCCAATTAACATGATTAAGGGAATTTCAATTGGATTAGCGGAGCCCGGAAATGGACCCAGAATGATCAGATATGGTCCGGAGGGTCAGGCAGAACGGATGCAACGTTCTAGGAACGGACGCAACGTTCGTGCCAGCTAGAATGCGTCACTGCTTACGCACTTGATGTTGACGTTCGGACGCAACGATGTCGAACGGACGCAACAATGGAGAAACGGACGTTCCGTTCGATGTCTATAAATAGAGGTTCCGAGATTCATTTCCAGGCACACCATTCACCTCTCTTCTCTCGATTTCTTAGCCTTCTAGCTTAGATCTAGGGCATTCTACCCGTCCTGTTGGGAATCCGGAAGTGGCATAGCGGTCCAGGCGTCGTAGCGGAGCTGTGGCCTAGTTTTGAGGCAAGCGACAGCAAAGGGCTGACGACGGACGCAGGTATAGCTTTTGCTTCATAAAAATATTTAGGAGTATACAATAGCTTAGTTAAGGCTTTTAGAGCACTATAATGATATCAATATCATTTGGCATTGTAGTGCGGATTATAGGCGTAGACCTAGAGCTGGTAGAGCGCGCCTAGCATTTGAGGTACGAAAGTACTGTTCGAGATATCTCGACTGAGTATGCATGTATTATGTGACTGCATGATTTATATGACATGATTTTATGCTGCATACATATGCATCTTGAGTTATCTCTTTTGAGATGTCTGTTAGTAGGGTTATACCCTATCTTGTTAGTTGATGGACTTCCATCGATTTGGGTCCGGCGTATCCACTAGTATTTCGGTATGTGAGCCACCTCCTGAAGCGATGACATAGCGTGCTACATACCAGGGCCCGGTCTGTCTTTGTTATCTGATTCTTGACCTCTAGTTAGTAGTCGGTACACTTGCATTCATGTATGCTCATACTCTGGTGCTGAGCATTTTATTCTCACGTCTCGTACTCTGTGTTTCTGGACACCCTATTCCATGGGGCAGGTTTGCGATTGGATGAGGCGGGTGGATCCAAGAGGGGCTAGACGTTGGTTGGCCAGCTGGAGCTTCGCCTAGGGTTTTATTTCTGTTGTGATTAGGTTTATACACTATTCGATTTGATTGTATAATATTTGGGTATTGCAGATTCCTTTCCTTGGGATTGTATTAATGTTTATTGTTTCCGCAGCTTATTCTGGTTTACTATTTGATTAAGTTAATTTCATGCCTAAGTTCTGTTTAGTAGGTGATCTTGGTAAGGGTCACTACATTTATGGTATCAGAGCATGCATTGTATTCTTGGGATTTAGATTCTGCATAAGATAACCACGAGGTATTTTTGTAGATGGCAGACCGCGATGATCAGAGCTGCCATGGCAGTATAGGTGGACGTTGGGGCGATGCTGACAGGGAGCGTCGTCGGGAACGCCATCATCGTCGCCATGATGATCAGCGTTTCAGTGTGCACCGATTCTTATCTATGGGTCCTAAGCCCTTGTTGGAGGCGAGTCTCCGGAGGATGCGGAGAACTGGTTAGCCCGCATGGAGACTATTTTTCGGACATTCCACTGTACTAAGGAGCAGAAGATGGAGACGCTTGGTTATCTTCTAGATGGGCGAGCCCGTAGGTGGTGGAGGTTTACTTCTACACCCTTTGTTGTGGCGAGAGGAGTGGCCACCTGGGCCGAGTTCCGCATAGCTTTTCAGAAGCTGTATTTTCCTCCTGCACTCCGTCAGACGAAGGCGGGTGAATTACTGAGCTTGCGCCAGGGAGCCATTTCTATTGAGGAGTATCAGCAGAAGTTCTTCGATCTGTTATCCTATTGTCCCGAGATCGCTGATAGTTTTGAGATGAAGTATAATCTGTTCCTTCAGGGCCTTAACCCTGAGATTCATGACCGTGTGGCAGTTGGTGATGATATGACCTACGAGGGTTTGGTGAGCCGTTGTCACCAGGCGGAGGATAGCATCCGGCGGAACAGGTCTTTTTCTCAGTCTAGGCCTGCGAGTTATTTGGGTCCCCGTGCTCAGTCTTTCAAGAAGTCCGGATCTACTTCTTCTCCTCTGGTTCCGCTGGTGTTGTTCGTTTTGGGAAGAAGGACAAGTGCGACCATTGCGGGAAGAACCATCCATCAGACAAGTGTCGTAGAGCTTCTGGAGCTTGTTTCCATTGTGGAGAGGTGGGTCATCTCCGGAGGGATTGTCCACTATCTGGGGGAGGCGGTTCCGGTTCTGGTTCAGGATCGGGTTCTCAGGCCACCGTTCAGCAGAGGTCGCAGGGACAGTCTGCTGGGAGTTCTCATTTGAGGCTGCGAGCTTCTGGCCAGGTGTTTTCCTTGAGGCACGATCAGCCAGTGGAGGAGAATGAGAAGGTCATCGCAGGTACATTTTTGTTATATGGTATACCTGCTCTTGTACTTATTGACACTGGTGTATCTCATTCCTTTATTTCTGCACGTTTTGTTAAGAGGCATAAATTACCATGCATTGCACTAGACGTAGTAGTTTCTATTTCTACTCCGATGGGCCAATCTTCTTTGGCTAAGCGTCTAGTATTGGGTTGCCCTTTAGAGTTTGAAGGAAACATTCTGATAGCGAATCTCATAGTTCTTGCGATGGATGACTTTGATTGTATTCTGGGGATTGACATGTTGACTACCTATCGAGCTTCAGTGGACTGCTATCAGAGATTAGTACGCTTTCATCCGGATGGGAGTGATAGCTGGTTTTTCTATGGTGAGGGAGCGCGACCCCCGATGCCCTTGGTATCAGCTTTGAGAGCCTGTCGAGCTCTAGAGTCGGGCGGGGAAGGTTACCTCATCTATGTAGTTGATCTGTCCGCTGAGAGCGTTGGGATAGAGAGTATTCCGGTTGTGGATGAATTCCCAGATGTGTCTCCTGATGAGATTTCGGGTTTTCCTCTTGCTAGGGAAGTCGAGTTTGGCATAGAGTTGATGCCGGGTACTTCGCCTATTTCTTGAGCACCGTATCGTCTGGCTCCGTCAGAGATGCAAAAGATGAAGAATCAGTTACAGGATCTTGTGGACAAGGGGTACATCCGTCCTAGTGTATCTCCTTGGGGAGCTCTTGTTCTCTTTGTGAAGAAGAAGGATGGGTCTATGCGGTTGTGCATTGACTGTCGGCAGCTGAATCGGGTTACTGTGAAGAACAAGTATCCTTTGCCTCGTATTGATGACTTGTTTGATCAGCTGCAGGGTACTTCGGTTTACTCCAATATTGACTTGAGATCTGGGTATCATCAGATGAGAGTCCGAGATCAGGACATAGCCAAGACTGCATTCCGTACTCGCTATGGGCATTACAAGTTTCTAGTGATGCCATTCGGTTTGACTAATGCGCCGGCTATATTTATGGATCTGATGAACCGTGTTTTCAGGGAGTATTTGGACAAGTTTATCGTGGTCTTTATTGACGACATCCTGGTGTATTCGCGTAATGCGGACGAACATGTTTCTCACTTGCGATTGGTACTGCAGACTCTTCGGGATGAGCAGTTGTATGCCAAACTGAGCAAGTGTGAGTTTTGGATGGATCGAGTGGTCTTTCTTGGCCACATCATCTCCAGGGAGGGGATTTTTGTTGATACGAGCAAGATCGAGGCTGTGCTTAATTGGTCGCGTCCGACGATGGTTGCTGAGATCCGTAGTTTTCTGGGTCTTGCAGGATATTATCGTCGCTTCATTCTGAACTTCTCACAGCTAGCTCGACTTTTGACGCAGCTTACCCGCAAGGGTGTTGATTTCGAGTGGTCCTCAGAGTGTGAGGAGAATTTTTGTGAGCTTCGACGACGGTTGACTTCTGCACCAGTGTTAGCATTACCGTCAGGATCTGGAGGGTATATGGTTTACGCAGATGCTTCTTTTCAGGGGTTAGGTTGTGTCCTGACTCAGAATGGGCATGTGATTGCATACGCTTCTAGACAGTTGAAGTTGCACAAAGACAATTATCCAGTACATGATTTGGAGTTGGCAGCCATCGTGTTTGCTTTGAAGATCTGACGTCATTATCTGTATGGCGAGAAATTTGAGATCTTCACCGACCACAAGAGTCTCAAGTATTTGTTCACTCAGGCGGAGTTGAACATGAGGCAGAGACGTTGGATGGACTTTCTTAAGGACTATGATTGCGAGATTAAGTACCATCCGGGAGCTGCTAATCTCACCGCTGATGCATTAAGTCACAAGGTGCGACTATCCGCACTTCAGACTTGTTTGATGTCTAGTGCGATCAGGGATTGTTGTTCTTCAGGGTATACCTTCAAGCACAAAAAAGGTATGCAGAGTATCCAAATGTTTGCGATACTATCTGATCCAGCTTTGTATTCGCGGATTCGGGAGGCTCAAACGTCTGATTCGAAGACCCAGCGTTTGGCTCGTCTAGCCAACGAGGGTAGTACGTCTGGATTTCACTATCAGTCAGATGATTTTCTGTGTTTGTCTGGTAGGCTTGTGATTCCGGAGGATGAAGAGTTGCGAGAGGAGATCTTGTCTCAGGAACATCGCACTAAGTTGAGTATTCATCCGAGGAGCAACAAGATGTACAAGGATCTATGTACTCGATTTTGGTGGAAGGGAATGAAACGCAGTGTGTATCAGTATGTTTCGAAATGTTTGGTGTGTCAGCAGGTCAAGAAAGAACACCGATGACCTGGAGGTCTGCTTCACAGTCTGCCTATTCCTGAGTGGAAATGGGAGCTTATCAGGATAGATTTTGTGACCCATTTGCCGGTGACCTCGAGGAATTGTGATGCTATCTGGGTAGTGGTGGACCGACTCACCAAGTCAGCGCATTTAATTGCCTATAGCCGAGAGTACTCTGTGGATCGTATGACACAATTGTACATTCAGGAGATTGTTCGACTTCATGGAGTGCCTGTGAGCATTGTCAGCAATCGAGACCCCAGGTTTACTTCTAGGTTCTGGGGGAGTGTTCAGCGTGCGATGGGCACTACTCTCAGTTTGAGTACGGCCTATCATCCGGAGACAGATGGTCAGTCAGAGCGCACAATCCGTACTTTGGAAGATATGCTTCGAGCATGCACTATGGACTTTGGTTCAGCCTGGCAGGATCATTTGCCATTGATTGAGTTCACGTACAACAACAGCTATCATACTAGCATTGGGATGGCTCCTTTTGAGGCGTTGTATGGGCGGCGTTGTCGTACTCCACTCTTCTGGGAAGAAGTGGGGGAGAGATAGGCTGAGGGACCGGAGTTAGTCCAGCAAACAACAAATGTTGTTGATCAGATCAAGAAACGGATTAAGACTGCACAGGATCGTCAGGCCAGCTATGCTAATACCAAGCGTAGACCTTTACAGTTTGAGGTTGGGGAGAAAGTGTTTCTGAGAGTTTCACTTTTTCGCAGGATTCTCAGATTTGGCCTTAAAGGCAAATTGTCTCCTAGATTTATCGGTTTGTTTGAGATCTTGGAGAGCATTGGCGATTTGACTTATCGTCTGGCCTTTCCACCGTATCTGTCCAGTATTCACGACGTGTTCCACGTATATCTGTTGCGACGGTATGTGGCGGATCAGTCTCACATTCTACAACCGTCTGAAGTTCAGGTGGATACAGATTTGAATTATGTAGAGAGACCTATTCGTATCCTGGATCATAAGGATAAGGTCTTGCGGAATAATTTCATTCCTCTGGTTTTAGTTCAGTGGCAGCGCCGAGGCACTGAAAAAGCCACTTGGGAGCTCGAAAACAGGATGCGTGCAGAACATCCTGAGTTGTTTTGACTTCCTTTTTGAGTTGTATTTAGTTGTAAACTCTTTGAATTTTGCATTTGAATAAAAGAATGTTTCTGCATGTTGTTTTACATTCAGTACTTAAGATCTGATTTCGAGGACGAAATATCTTAAGTGGGGAAGAATGTAGTATCCCGTATCCATATTTAGTGAGTAACTGTTAATTAATCCAATTAACATGATTAAGGGAATTTCAATTGGATTAGCGGAGCTCGGAAATGGACCCAGAATGATCAGATATGGTCCGGAGGGTCAGACAGAATGGATGCAATGTTCTAGGAACGGACCCAACGTTCGTGCCAGCTAGAATGCATAACTGCTTACGCACTTGATGTTGATGTTCGGACGCAACGATGGCAAACAGATGCAACAATGGCGAATGGATGCAACGATGGAGGGACGGACGTTCCGTTCGATGTCTATAAATAGAGGTGCCGAGATTCATTTTCAGGCACACCATTCACCTCTCTTCTCTCAATTCCTTAGCCTTCTAGCTTAGATCTAGGGCATTCTAGGCGTCCCGTTGAGAATCCGGAAGTGGCATAGCGGTCCAGGTGTCGTAGCGGAGCTGTGGCCTAGTTTGGAGGCAAGCGACAGCAAAGGGATGACGACGAACGCAGGTATAGCTTTTGCTTCCTAAAAATATTTAGGAGTATGCAATAGCTTAGTTAAGGCTTTTAGAGCACTATAATGATATTAGTATCATTTGGAATTGTAGTGCGGATTATAGGCGTAGACCTAGAGCTGGTCGATAAAGATATCATATTAGATAATGAGCTCTTTGAGAGCGGACACTTGTTCTTGAGAATTGGTCTGATCGCCGACTCCGGTTTGAGGCAGAAAGCATAGCGCACATGGCCAAGATGAACATGAAGAATTCGATTATTTTGTTATATTTGAATAATTTAAAATATTGAAATATTGTATATTAGACATGAAGAATTCGATTATTTTGTTATATTTGAATGATTTAAAATATTGAAATATTGTATATTAGAATTAATTTTCAAAAATTTTGTATATTAAGCGATTTATAATATTGAAAATTTGTGAATTAAATATTATTTTTTTTGTTTTTTATTTGAGAAAAGACAACGCTTTTTAAACATTATCGTAGGTGGTTTAAGCGTTGTCTTTGCAAAACATAACGCTTTTAAAAACGTTGTGAAAAAGCGTTGTAAATGGCCGTATTGTAAAAAGTTCGCTCAAAGACAACGCATAAAAAGTGTTGTCATTGCTAAAAAATACAACGCGAAAAAAGCGTTGTCTTTTTCAAATATCACAACGCTTTTTATGCGTTGTCTTTGCTCAAAACGACAACGCTTTTTTCGCGTTGTCTTTGACTGCGGTCTTTCACAACACTGGCTACGGCAACGCTTTTTTATGACAATAACAACGCGGAAAAAGTGTTGTCGTTTGCCATTTTTCTTGTAGTGATGATAAATCATGTAAATGATGCAAATTATATGGTTGGCAGAGTCATCATCACTCCAAAAAATGTTGATGTTGACACTAATAATGAATTGCTCATTCGCAAGTTTATACATCTTGGGATAGTGTGGCAGACGACAATCACAACCTTTTTCAAGAAGAATTCTTGATTCCCTTAGTCCCAGTGGTTTGCCACCACATAGAATCATATTGAAAGTAGGAAGCCCAATCATGTTCTTGAGAAATGTTGCACCAGAACTTGATCTATCCAATGGAAAAGATTATTTTGTCGCAATCTTGGTAGAAATTTCATAGATGCTGAGATCATAACAGGTCCTTATAAGGGTACGAGATACTTCTTACATCGAATGCCTTTGAAAATTGAAGAAACTTCTGGATTACCATTTGAGTTGACATGTCGCCAGTTTTCGATTAGACTTAGTTTTGCTTTGACAATAAACAAAGCACAAGGTCAAACGATCCCAAATATTGACATATTTTTGCGTACTCACGTGTTCAGCCATGGTCAAACTCTATATTGCACTTTCAAGAGGAGTCTCACAAAATTCTACAAAAATCTTGGTCAATGACGGAAAATTAAATCGTCGTTTCGGTGTTTACACAAGAAACGTGGTTTTCAAAGACGTATTGCTCTTTAATAGAGGATGATCAAATTGTAAGTAAGCCAACTTGCTTTGTTAAAAATTACATTCTACATAAATATTAGAATAATTCATCCATTTCATTTGTTGTACCGGTGTGCACTTATTTACAAATGTTTCTCAATACGTTGCCACATACAAATGAACAATAAATATATTGTGTGTTACTCAAATTTTCATTTGACAAAATTGTCAACCAGAATTGGTTTTCATCATTTCGTTCAAGTAAGAAACTCCATAACAATGATATGTATTCCTATTTTTTTTTCCAAATTTAACCACATACTACAATTTTTGTTTACAAATCATAAAGTCCGAGGTACTCATGTTGTTAATTGATCCATAGTCTTCTACGTAAACGGAAAACACAAACCAAAGCAAAACACATGATCCTACGAACCAATTCACGTAAGTAACTCTTCGACTTTGCTATATTTTATTCTTTAATTTAGGTTGCATGTTCAAACGTATTATTATTTGTTCATTCTCATAAAATAAATCATAAAATGAGGCTGATTATTAGCCATTAGGTGTTTTCTTAGATAATAATATAGTTGGATTATAAGTTTATAAAAAGTTCCATAGGAATACCGCATACTATATGATTAAAATTTTGTGTGCTAGGTATTCAAAATTTACTTATATTGTCAAAAAAAATTTACAATTCCAAACAATTACAAGTGTTTGAATTTATGCTATATGTTTTTAAATTTACGTGTGTATTTTAATTCCTATTATTATTCCGCTATTGTTCAGTTAGTGTTTTTAATATTATATATTTAAGGATACAATTATGTGTTTTTTTTTCCTTTGTATTTTGCATTGTATTTCTCAACATTTGACCTTTTATCTCCATATTTTCCAACTTCTTTTCCAAAATTTCTTATTAACATTAGCATGACATTAAATTTATGACATTTTCTCATATGTTTTAATTTTCTTTACATGGTTTAGTTTATAAGTTCTATATTTCTCAGTGTGAAGTTATTTTTTAGAGTCATTTATGTCGGATTTGATAGTTTATTGAATAGATTTTATTTTTTAAATGATATTTTTATCTCCAAACGTTTTTACATATCTTTCTTTCACTAAAGTTGGATGCTGGTAAAAACCTTAAGATATCAAAATTCCTTTCACTTAATTTTTGATTCTCTACTCTAGGTGCTGGATAGATGTTATCGGAAATACTTTTCCATCAAACTTCAAGATATTGAATGTGCTTTTTCTCCATCTTTGGATAATAAATTTATTTTCAAACTTAATTAATAGTCAATACAAAATTTCAGAGCAGACAGATGCAAAGAAATAGTTGCGGCTATCAAAACCTAATGTTTGGAGTATAACTATCACTACTGAAAGGAATTTTGTGTTGTCTGGAATTGTGATGTAGTTATTTTGTACAACTCTACTCGATGATGATGAAGTGATCTACTTGGATCAAGTGGATGTAGGATCGCATTGATCCGAACCACTATATTTTTGTCGTCTTTATATTTGCATATCACATGCTCCAGAAAACACCATCACTTGCTCCAAAAAAACACCAACACTCGATCAAGACCGTAGATCTTTAATACACTAATTATTGCACTACAAATAAAAAATTAAAAATTGTAAAATATATTCAACTCAATCAAGTACTTTAACAATAAAATTTATATACAAATATGTACACCTAATGTTTATATATTTCGTTATACACATGCAACGCATCACGTATGTGCCTCGGTTGCTAGTATTAATAAAATATTATTACTCGCAAGTGGTTCTCGTGAGTCAAAAAAAAAAAAAGTGTGGATCACTTATGGGTTACACTTGTTTGGTCAAAGAGAAATTAGCCATCGGAGAATAAAAAAGAATAGAAGCATGAAGTTAGATGGTTATTCCATTATTGGTGTGCTGAGAAAGAAGTGTGAGAATTTGCATTAAGCAAACATAATTTCTCATTTAACAAAAATTATGATACAATCAAAAAATTTCTAAATGATCGTTTTATGAAAATCCTATCCTAATACCTCAAAAGCTTACATTTGTGGCCGACTAAAATCCAAATGCAAGCACAGGAATGCCTATTATACAAGGCTAGCAAACAGAAAAGAATTTAAAAGTGAAATTCAAAGGCACATCACCAAAACCACAAACCATTTCCGAGGTATCCAACATGCTTCAATACAGAAAAAGAGCTTCCAAATAGTCATCAACGTAAGCTAAGCATGGCCAGTGATCAGTTCTAATCCGAACAAGAGTCGAAACATCGTGTACTTCCATTTGGAAAAGGAGGTGGAATCTTGGTGGAAGAAAAATCAAAATGTCAAAGACACCAATATTTTTCCTACCAGGGATTTGATCCCCACTTCCATCTTCATCTCCCACATACTTCAGATAAAGAGGGCCAACATTTGAACTAGATACCTCAGATAAAGGATCTGATCTGAAATCTTTCCACACCGTATCTTTTATCACCCCTCCAGCTCTCACCATATCAACAAGTGGTTCACCAATAACACGCACCACAAAAGGTGCGAGGTACCGTTCAACAGCTAAAACTAGAGATGTCATAGGAACTTCAAGAAATTTTACCGATCGGGTTCCCTTCACTGCAGCAACCCCTTTGCCTCCTTTCAGGACAAATGTCTCCCTACCAGTGCTCGATGTTGTCTCACAGGCTTCCCACAATGCGGTAAATAGGTTCACATAATAACTAGGCATATCATCATCTCCTTTCAAATCATCTGGAAGAATAGCCCTGAGAAACATGTCTTCGATTCCCACCGGTATACTGCTAAGCTGCCCCCGGATAATCTGACCATTGTCTGTATTAGTTTCAATAAAGACATCAACCAGACCTGGCACTGGCTCCCGCGGCTCTAATTCTAAACATACAGGAGCTTCGAATGTTTCTCTATGACCATTATCCACTGGGACAATAGCTAATGCATCGGCTTGGGTCAAAGAGGAATCAATTTTAGTTGTTGAGCCAAGAAGAAATGCATTATGAAATGATGAAATTGATCCATACGGAGAAGAAGAAGTGAACTTCAGGACAGTAGCATAAATGGCAGGTAGTTTATCTACATCTGAAAAACTGTCTGTCGTAGTTGTTCCCCATACACTACAGAATGGCTCTGCATCAAATCCCAAACCACAGAAAATCTTAATCTTGAGCCCAGGCATATGTCTATAGTCTGGAATGCATGAAAAATGCCTTCTCAATACTCCAACAATCTCTGAATCTTTAGAGTCCATCACGCGTAGAGGCTCTTTTTGCTGTTGGAGTCGTTCACTTTCTGAGATAATTTCAATGCTTGCACCTATTGCAAGTTCTTTTTCCTCACTTGCTGGTTCATTATCCCAGATGCCTTCCAAGAAACCAGGTTTGTCAGGATTGGCATGCGTATTTGGTAAAGACAGGGACCAAGACTGCTTTACCAATAAAGGCGTCACCCGTTCGACGTGAATATAGGAAGCAATATTGCTGGATCCCTTAAGGCCCTGTACAGTTTGAGGAGACTGTTCGTTAAAGAATGAGTTAGGATGAGTAGATGGAGTTACGCCTGGCAAACTTTCCTCTGTGTTCAGAATTTGTCTGAGCTTCTTTCCCGGTATACAAACAAGTATTCGCAGGTAGAATCTGAAATAAACCACCTTAAATAAGAGAAAAATTCAAAGCGTGTATGACTAGAGTAAACTACAGAAACAGGGTCTTCAACTGCTTTTAACATATCTTCAACAAGTGAAGGTTTAACCCAAGTTAAATCATATTAGACTGAATGTACAAATAACTAAGGCAGAGCTGAAACAACAGAGTTATTAAAACTGCACAACATTTTTTCAATAGTAGAATTTTGACATATGTTACCAATAGTATGAAGATCATTCATAAGCTAAGAAGGTTATGCATTGGATAAAATAGAGTCGGAAGGTAGGAAATCTGGATTATACCTTGCATTGTCACGAACCTCCAAATCAGGAAAATACAGACATGTAAATGCAAGAAGGCGAGATAATCCAGTAAATAAGCTAGAGCTGTGGTGGTGAACCAGCATTGTTCGACAAATGCCAAGAACTTTACTGCCATGATACCAAGATTTCAACCCTGTATCAGGACCATGTTTCCCTACAAGGAAAAGCATGAACTTCTTGAGGAGCTCTAGTAACCCACTCGGCGAAACTTTATCATTTCCAGAAATTCTTTCAAATATAGGGAAGTAAGATCCCAAGCTGTAGTCAATTTTGAGTTTTTGAAGCAGATGCTTATCAAGTGTTTTAAGAAGATGCTCTCCCAACCAATGGTGTTTGTGGCATCCCAATAAGCGATCAATGCATGCAACTGTGACCGGAACCAATCCTTGAAATTCTGAAGTTGTGTCCATTAGCATCTTCTGCACAACAAAAAAGAAAAGATAATTGTGTCAGTGCAGGTTATGTAAATGAGCCTCACATGGAAAACTTTGCTCATACTTTCTATCAATAAAGATTAAGAAAATTAAAGGTCCAATTACAATGTTATTAACACACCACCATGTGGTCAATGTCCCTATCCAGCTGAATATCAGTGTTCTAAATGGCGGCCGCTAGGCGGGAGGCGGCCATTGACAGCATCGCCTAAGCCTTAGGTGGTTTTGTAGACAATAAAAGGTGAGCCGGGGTGGGCAATGCAGGTGAGGCTGGTGAGACGGGCGAGTGAGGTAATCAAAAGTCAACAGAATTTAAAAAACCCTAATTGTTAATACATTATATGCTTTCAATTTAAAACATAATAGTCAACCAATCACTCACATTTAATTTATACATATATTGAATTATTATAGATAATTATGTAATAAAAATAGTTAAAAAAAAAATCTACCGCCTAGGCACTGCATAGGCCGCTGAGGACTGCCCCACCACTGCCTACCGGCTACCGCCATTTACAACGCTGGTGAATATGCATGAATCGCCCGATTTTGCTATCTTGAGTTCATTTCTTTGTTCTATCATTCAAAGATACTACATAAAAAGGCGTAAAAACATTCCACAAACCACCCATGTAAGTACTTAAGCATTGAGAAGAATGGGGCACCAGGCATGAGATTACATCAACGAAAAAAGTGCAAGACCATGAGCCCTCACTACCTCATCCTTAGTATCCTCCCCGTACATGCACGTGCATGAACAAAATACATGAATAGAACACATTCAAAGGGAACGAAACAAACTACTTCTCCCTCGTTTCATCCATCGGCAAAAATTTCCAAACTTTTTAAATTTTATTATCATCACTTGGGTTTTATTTTATACTAGTAAAAATAATGAGAATATAGGTTGCTAGACCTAAATTTGTATATGGATAAATCAAACATCCTAACATGACAAGAAGAATCCTAATTAAATCTAAATAAATCCCTTTGGGAACATCCTTGCTTATGCTATCATCACCTTGTGAGCTGTATTACACGTACTCCGTATTCTACAGCCTCTAAAATATATTTTGTCATGCTCAGTGACCTGGGCTAAAGATTGTGACAAATGCTCTTATGAAGCAATGTTTCTAAATGAAAAATGGATTACACTATTCAATGCTTGAACTGCTCCACAAAATCCATGCAAAAAATACGAACTCACTAGTTTAGTCTCTCTCTGAAATCAACTACAGAGCATGCAACATCCCAAAACATCCCATTGAATTTTGTTTTAAATTGTTTATTAAAAAATACATTGAAAATTTTCAAAATTTGCTTCCAGAAGACCAATGGACCCAGACAAGGATCTATTCCCAAGTCTGTGCTCTACAACCCCCAATATGCACAGGGCATATATCTGTGTTGCCATGTTCAGTACAGCTTATCACTTCTTTATCGAACATGCATCTGCCCATGGCTGCAGAAATTTATTCAAGTTTTACGAAAGGGACAAGTTTATTTAGTGAAGCTGTGACATTGTTTATCCACCATGTCATGATGTTTGTTTGCTTTTGAGCTTTTACAAAATTTTAAGTGTTCAACTAATGATATACCAAGAAATGGTGGATGCTGCTGAAGGAAGTGGGGTTGACTTGGGTGACTCCAGGCACCACGAGAGAGCTACTTGGAACAGATTGGGGTTGGGCACTGGGAACTAGGGGGAAAATTTTGTGGGGGGTGTTAGTGCATTGTGTTTGTTGGACCGTGTGGCTTGAAAGAAACAAAAGGATCTTTCAAGATGAAGCAAAGTCGATTGAAGTTAGTTGGGACAAGATAAAGCTGAGCGGATCAACTTGGTTACACAATATCAAAGAATTTCAACCTTTTGCTATTTCAGATTTGTATAGGGATTGGAGTTTAGCTTTGAGTTAGATTTACTCGAACCTCTTTTGAGGATTAGTGGATCACTGGTCCACATTTGTAATTTAAATATTTTTACTTTAATAATATTTCTGTTTCTGATAAAAAAAAAAAAAAAACTATATCCCAAGTCTTTAATAGTTATCATGTTATTTTGATCATTCAAGAGTGATTTTGCTCGATGTACCTGATTCTCCTAACCGTGTGCATGCTTCGATAAGGTACGCCGTATGTTACAGCCATTTAATACATGTAACCTATTTTGTATCGGATTTATATGCTTACATCACCTACGTGCCTATAACATTGTTTGTTTCATGTTGTTATCCGTGCTTACGTCATGTTGTTATCCGTGCTTAAAGAAAATGTCTTCTACTTTTGTTACCACAATTTTATTTATCATTGTGTCATCATCCAGTCAATTTGTACACATTTGAGCCTTGAGCCTTGTTTAGACGTATATTCCTTTGGATTGAGGCAGATTTTGGGATTGTATGGAGCTGTGACAATTTAAAAATCAAATTGCACAATAATTTCTAAAGACCCAAAGGCTCCATATAATAGAATAATATTCTGTGGTCCAAACTCAAGATTTTTGCAAATAAAAACCTTTCATAATCAGCTAAGTTTTGTTTGACGAGCAGACATGCTAGTAGAGCCGTGACAATGGTTATAAGTTTACTAATCCAAAAACTTGAAACTTTTACAACGATAGACAATTAGCTAAACAAGTCCGATAAAAGCAAACAAATGAGAAAAGAAAGGAAAATAACATATATTCAATCCTCAGGCATACCTGAGCCGTGACAAAGATGCTGGATTGAACAAGAGCACCAACGCAAGTTGAACCACCATCAGAATGCGGAGATGCCCCAACAAAAAGCTTGTGGAGTGTCCGGAATGCCACTGCAGTTTCAGTGCTCCATGGAGGCAACCATTTGAAAGCTGATGTAGAAACAAGGCCATCTTTGAATAGCTTCACCTGGTAACTCTCTGTGCCCGCCTCCACACCGTCTGAACCATCTGCGTCTCCAGGACTACAGAGCAAAACAGAACAATATGCAATCAAGTCAAGCTTCAAAGCTTTTATAGCCAACGAATCGAAAATCGTGGGATAAAAACTTTTGCTCATGTCAATGATGCTTTTCTGTCTCCCCAAATCCTTAGTAGCAATCAAACCAAAGAAGCCTAGCAACCAGTGAAGCCCCAGCAATTTGAAAACCAGATGATGCTGGGAGTCATTAGACAACAACAAAAGGCGATGTGCAACCTCTGCTTCTTGCCCTTGAAAAGAGTCCAAAAACTTCAAATACATTCCCAAAAAAGCATGGCAAAGCAGTGGTTCATACGTGCTGAGGAGCCCTGAGAACTGCACCCTTAGTAAAGAAGCCTGAAGTTCCAGCTCTTCAGCTACAGGAAGTATAGCAACCATAAACTCCATCAACCCAAAGGGTGTCAAATTGAGGGGCCACTCGAGCAAAAATGCCATAACTCTCCTCAACTCCCTATAAGATGTCTCATTCTCCTTCCACACAAAACCACAACCACTCCCATCAATCAAAAACTGCGGAACGTTAAATGGGATCAGAGGGATGGAACCATTATTAATAGAGGCAAGGAGGTTAGCACTAGGTTTCAGCTTTACAACATTAAGTAAAGTTGTGGACAAGAGCAGGACATAACTCTGAGATACATGGGTTCGTTCATTCTGGCATAAAGCCCACAAGTTGGGAATCACTTCGGAGAGCAAACAAGGGAATGCCAATTCCAGCTGCCGCAAACACTCACAGGCGACGCCCCGTGTGTGACGATCGACTCCATGATTGGGTCGATTGATGATAGTCAACAAGAGCTCGACGAGATCAGTAACAGGAGAGATGATGACTTTTAAACCATCGGCATCATGATCCGAGGAGCATGAGATGAAGATGGCGGTGGAGGAGATGAGAAATTGGTCTTTGAGGGGAAAAGGGTCGGTGGTGGACTGAACGACGGAGCGAAGGGAGTCGAGGAGACGAGAGAAAGAATGGGGAGAGAAGAGGGAGGCGGAATTCTGCTCGATGAAGGTGAGGAGGTTGAGTTTGAGTTGGAGAGAGAAATCCTTGCGGAGGAGGGAAGAGAGGCAGAGGTGGAGAAGAGGGGTGGAAGAGTAGTTAAGGGAGGTCCAACGATGCAGACGGGCGGCGCCGCCGTGGTTGTAATCGTCAATCAGCGACTCCCATTCGATGGGGGACAGGGGTTTCAGTGACGGCTCCGACATACCTCACCCTTCATTTCACCCTTTTTTACTTTATTTATTTTTCAGTAACAAATTCTCATACTTAAAACTCAATTGTAGCCCAAGCCTTGTTAGTCTAGTGGCACCAATCTCCCACAATTTGGGGGTCTTGGGTTCAAGACTTTGTAGACCCTCCAACCTCCCAATATAAAAAATAAAAAAAATCAATGGTACACAACTAAACTCGGAACATCAGGCTACTACAATGATTAATGGTACCAAACCTCGAACCAACATTATAATACAACCAAATCTAAAAGTGTATCATACTAACAATCCAAATGAAACATTAGAAACAAACTCGGAACATCAGGGTGCACCTGCCAGCATCATCCAATCTGAGGCCTGCTCCGTGAAATTAGGTGTCCAAGATGAAAAATAAGGACGTGAACGTTAATGTCCAGTACATAAATATGAGTATACAAACCTATATGTGCATGCATATGACGTGAACTGGATAATTGAATTCAATCGGGTTGTGACCGCTTAATTCGGTATTTACTAGCAAGTGCACTAGGTCAAGTAATAATAAAGTGGACAGAGAGTCCAAGTATCGATCCCATAAGGACTGTAGTCAATTCTCAAGAATTAATTATTTTACTTAATCTAGACAGAATAATAAAAAATAGGAGTGCGAAAAATTAAATAAAAATTTAATTACTAAAAACAATAAGAATTAAAAAAGCTTAAAGAATAAATTTTTTAATTAAAATAAGACAACCAAGACACACGAAGGTACCAAACAAATTATGCAAACAAGTGGCAAATCTAGGATCCATATTTAATCTTAAATTACGGCAAATTCTCCTAATTTATTTAACAGTCTATTTCTATAACAGTTAAACCTATTCAAATATTGACGGATCAATCTTTCATAATTCAAATCAAATTCAAATGCATTAGGAATTATGAGATTCAATTTTCACCTAAAATCGCACAATGAAACCGAATACTATTTCTAGTCAATTTAACCTTGTGTTGATTAACGGAGTGATAAAAATCCATTCCTCCTCTGTCGACTTGGAATCAATTAACAATCAAACAAACAATTGATCAGATCATTCACAAGACAAATTTAAATCCAAAAATCAATAATCTAGATGAACATCCAAAAATCCCAAATCAAAATCCACATGTTCAACATAAAATTTTTCGGCTCAATCTCGCCATCTTGGTTGAAAAAAAAACTACTCAATAATTGAAAACAATAATTCAAAAATAAAATAAATAAGAAGAAGAAACTAGAATGAAGTGTTTTTCAAATCTTCAATCTCCGCCCTAGCCGCCTCACGATCTCTGCGTGCGATTCGAACCCCTTCTCACGTATGCTAATCTTCTATTTATATGTCTTTGAAAGCCCATAAAATAAAATCCGATAAGTTAAGGATTTTAATATCCGAAAATTCTATTTTTTATGATTCTGCGACATGCACGAACCTTGGATAAGAGTCCGTGCCTAGGTCCGTGCATTAAACTGAAATGCCGATTTTTTTTACGAAGATGCACTGACCCTTATCAAGACCCATACACGGGGTCCGTGCATACCTCCCTGCCACAACGCAGTGTTCTTAAAAATCATATCTCGAGTTCTAGTCGTCGGATTGAGCTGAAATTTGGAGATCAGCTTCAAAACATCTTGATCTTCAATTTTTAGGGTGGAGATCGGATTTGGATATCTCTAGAATAAAAAATAATTTTTGTACCATGGCTGCTCCGTAATTCATTCTTCAAAAATCCATTTTCCTACAAAATTAACTCGAAGAATGAAATGCACACGCATGCAATAAAATAATAAAAACAACATAAAACAATATGAATACAAGCAAAATAAATATAAAAACTACACCAAAATATGCACATAAAATGCAGTTATCAACTCCCCCATACTTGAACCTTGCTCGCCCTCGAACAAGATAGACAATGCAACAAACCCAAAACAAAAGTAGGAACGATTCATGGCAAGTAACAACCTCCAAGAAGTTATATGTCAACTTAAAAACACGAAATTCTCTCAACCGTTCATAATACACCTTCGGTTTAGCGCGAACATGAGTGTGTGCGATGTCATTCCAGTTACATGCAACTTAGACAGAATCCGTTTCAAGAATGCTTAGCGACCTATGATAAATCAGTGCAAGTTTCACTCTCAAGTGTCTATTTCTTCCAACAACCTCTTAACCAAACACACCTCCCTTGAGATAATTTTTACGCACCGCTAGATTTTGCACCCGACATTTTGAATTCTCCAATAATTACCCGCAAACTTAGCTATAACTTTGATAGGATTAGGATTTCAATCCCCTCGTCTATAGCCCAGATGGAGATCAACCCCATTGCATCCGCAGACTTAGTTTCAGACTACGAGATTAGGATTTCAATCCCTTGCCTGAAACCCGGATGGAGTTGTATTTTTCAAAAATATATTTTTTTTTTCATTTTTTCAAGAATTTTGGTGCGCCCAAGATCATGAGTGCAAAGTTAGAGACTCATCAAAATTCACAGAACATAGTTAAGCTCCACAAGACACCTATTGTCGTTCAATGATCAAATCGACATAAAATTCATCAAATCTTTCGCTACAATTCACTGGTCTAACATAAGAGCTTAAAAATATTCACGGGTCAAACTACAATTTCTCATGTCAAGTCTAGACCAAAAAAATTTTTTTTTCACAAAATTCAAAACTTCATATCATCAACGGCTCCCATTCATCATCCCACTTTCACACATGCCAACAATTAATCAAACTTACATGGACTATATGCAAACAAACTAAAAACATTACGAATGCAACACAAACATGACAAACATTGAAATAAACTAGTCTACCCCCCATACTTATCCAAAATATTATCCTCAATGCTCTAGAAACAATGAATAGAATGCAAAAACAAACAAACAAATGCAAGAAGAACAAAAACACAATGAAAACAAAAATAACACTCCCCTGGTCTATGATTCCACATCGTCCTCCGGTTGTAGAAATCCAACAATAACTTCTAATATCGGGGCAACCTATTGAACATGAAAAGTCCCCCACACTTAATCCTTGCTCACCCTCGAGCAAGTCATGCAAAAACAAAATGAAACATAACAAATACATAAGCAAGGACGAATCATGCATAACATAGCCTCAAAGAAGTTTTTCCACAAAAACAAACTTACTACTACTACTCTCGATTATCAACGATACACCTTCAGTCGAAAGCGAACGTGTGTGCGTGACCTGTTACCCCAGCTACATGCAACTTCAAAAGACAAGTTTCAAGACTGTTCGCCGACCTATAACAATTCAGTGTAATGCTTCACAATCAAGAACCCTCCCCTCAACAATCCATCAACACTACACAACCCTCTAGAGATAAAATTACGCATCGACAATTTTAAAGTCCCAATAATTACCCGCATACTTATCTATAACTAGATAGGATTTGAATTTCAATCCCCTCGTCTATAGCCCGGATGGAACTACAATCCCATGAAATCCGCAAACTTAGCTATGAAATAGTGAATAGAATTTCATTCACATTCCAAGCCCGAATGGAATTGTTAATGTAAAATTTTTCAAATCTTAACCCCATTTTATCCACATACTTAGCCACAAACAAGACAATTAGAATTTCAATCATCTTGCTCGCAACCCGGATGGAGTTAAATTTTCACCTATGCTTTATATAAAAAAATCAAAAAAAATGCGCGCAAGAGTGTATATGTCATATCAAAGAAATCATCGAGATTCAAGAAACTATCAAGTTCCGCAAACACCTATTGCCGTGCAATGGTCCAACAGACATCCACAAAATCTAATACAACACTACACTTCACTGGTTAAACATGTGTGCTTGAAATATTCAACAATCAACCTACGATATCTCATATCCAATCAAGAGTAAAAATTTTCACCAAAAATCCAATTTTTCCACTTCATCGTCATAGGCTAACAAATTTATCCTCAACTCATGCATTCGAACAAACATGAACAACGACACAACAATTCACAAACTAAATGCAACTACGCCACAAAAACAAAGGCAATGGTATGAATGAACCCCCCCCACACTGAAATGAAGCACTGCCCTCAATGCTGCAAAACACAAAAACAAAAAAACAACAAAATGTCAATGAAATGAAAAATGCAAAACAAAACTCCCCTGGTTTACTGTTCGGCGGCGTCCTCCTCTTCAGCCTCAGGAGGGGGAACAAGACTGGCATACTGAAATGGGAAGGGCAGAGGATATGGTAGAGCAGCAGGGAAAACAGCCGAATCAAGGCCGAGATGCAAGGAGATACTAGGAAGGAGAGCATACACAACTTGAGAGTTATGAGCAGCCACAGTATTGTATGCATCTTGGTGATGACCAAAAGCTGTAAGCTCACGGATGGAATCGGCCTGGGAGCGACGAGGAGGCTGAGTTGGCCTTTGAGGTTCCTAACAAAGAACAAAGCAGCCATCCTGCACAAAGTGCTTGACCCGGTAGACTCTCTTGGCCTCAATTTCAGCTGCGTCTACTGGTCGCATAGGTTGCAACCATTCTTCATCGGAACGAGTAGGAACACCGGCGCGGATACACAAGGCTGTGATAATCATCGGGAAGTAGAGACCCAAGGAAGCGGAAGCAATCGACTAGCGGATCTCGCTGTGAATCATGCGTCCCACATTTATCGGCCAACCCATATCGAGAGCGTAAAGAAGTAAGGCACGCTCAAGATTGACTTCATTGGTATGCAATATCGGCATCAGACGCCGAGTCAGAAAAATATATCAGGTAGCCGGAACCAAATGCAAATAACTTTCCTTAAAATTAAGTGAAGAAACTGGATCAACCCATGAATCTCCAGGGTAGGCTAGTTGGCCAATTATCTCATCCAAATCCGGGTCAAGTTTGAGGCTTTGATACAGTGAATCATCGAGATCCGGTGTCTCAAGCAACGAATTCAACTCATTGGGATCAAATGAAATCAATTTTTCTCTAACAAAGGCTTTACTATCCGTCCTCTCCGCTGCGTTTGCGTAGAATTCACGCACAATCGGTACGACATCGAGTGGAGGTTGCTTGCAAAATACTTCCCAACCACGTTCTTGAATGAAACGGAACACCTCACTATCACCAAGATCTAATTCAAAGCCACGCTTGGGAATGGGAGAGCGGTTTACCTTAGCGTGATCGTATCGATCACGAGCCGCTTGATTGACAAATTTTTCGGCAAGGTTTTGGGAAGAACGTGCCACTTCCGCTCCTTGAGAAGAGGATTCTTCGATGACTCGAACACGCTTAGGCCCCATGAGTAATCAAAAGTAGAGAACAAATACCGGATGAATTAGTAACGATATGAGAGCACAAGGGCCGGAGAAGAAGACTGGCGCGACAGGGGCGAGGAGGAGGCGCTGGCCGATGCGAGATGGATGTATACGTTGTGAGAGATGGCCGGAGAAGAAGACCGGATCGATGGCATAGCAGCAGATAATCGGCAAAAAAAAAATTCAGAGGCGGCGGAACTGGGCCGATGTGGAGGTGTACGACGCGGCAGATATCTCTGCAAGAGAGTGAACAGAGATGATGACCATAGCAAAGTTGTGTGGCAGCCGATTTGTTCCTACAAGCGAAGAATAAGAATTGGGTGAGAAATTGAGAGTGTAAGGATTTGGGGGTTAGGGATTTAGATTGAATAGAGAGGAGAGAATGAGAGAGGGGAGAAGAGGAATTGCGATTTAATTCGCGCTATGAGGGTCTCACTCGATCGGTAAAGATTGACCGATCGAGCGAGACCAAATTACCAACCTTTCTGACTTTTCAAAAGTATGCTCGCTTGATCGGTAAAACTTGACCAATCGAGCGAGCAAAAATTGCGAACCTTCTGCCCTTACCAAATAAACGCTCGCTCGATCGGTAAAACTTGACCGATCGAGCGAGCCATAAAAATCAAAATATTTTTGTATTTTTCTATTTTCCGAAAAAAATAAATAAATAAAATAAAAAAAATAAAAACAGGGAAAGAACAAGTACTAGAAAAATAAAAATAATGGAAATGAAACGAAAAACACTAGGTTGCCTCTCAGTCAGCGCTAAATTGATAGTCCATCTATAGCTCGACTGCATGCTGCAAATTATTCGATATCTGGCAGAGCATCAAGTGTTAGATCATGCTCGTTCTCTCCGTCATTTGCTGGGACCCCTTCATGATAATGTTTCAATCGTTGTCCATTGACCTTGAATATTTTCGAGGTCTCCAAGCTCTGTATCTCCACTGCACCATGAGGAAACACATTAGTAATAACAAACGGGCCAATCCATCTAGAATGCAACTTACCTGAGAATAATCGAATTCGTGAATGGTAGAGAAGAAATTTCTGACCGACTTCAAATTCTGTTCTAGAAATCATCTTGTTGTGGAAGGCCTTTTTCTTTTCCTTGTAGATTTTGGAGTTGGCGTATGCATCATTGCGTATCTCCTCTAATTCTTGCAACTGCAGCTTTCGATGCTCGCCACTCTCATCCATCTGCATGTTAAAGTTCTTGATAGCCCAATAGGCTCTATGCTCCAATTCCACAGGCAGATGGCATGGTTTCCCAAAAAATCAGAAGATATGGGGACATCCCAATTGGCGTCTTGAACGCGGTTCTATAGGCCCATAAAGCGCCATCCAATCGCAAGCTCCAGTCCTTCCTTGTAGGATTCACTGTCTTCTCTAGAATATATTTGACCTCTCGATTCGAAACTTCAGCTTGGCCATTGGATTGTGGATGAAATGCAGTGGATATCTTGTGCGTCACATGATATTTATTCAGCAAACTCGCCACAGTTCGGTTGCAAAAATGTGTTCCTCTATCACTAATGATGGCTCTTGGAACCCCAAATCTAGAGAAAATATTATGCTTGATAAACTCTGCAACCACTTTAGAATCGTCAATACGAGTGGCCTTAGCTTCCACCCATTTCGAGACTTAATCGACAACAAGTAATATATATATGTGTAGTACCTAAAATCCAATTTACTAATTCACATGCATTAAATTAAATAAATATTATGATTATTATTTTTAAGTTTAATTGATTAAATTTTTTATGTGAATTATGTGGTAATAAAATATTTTATTATTTATTCAAATAATTTTTATTGTACTAACTATTTAATTAATGTTTTTAATTGTTTAATTTTATTTGTCAAAATGATTTTTATTGTGCAACTTAATTGTTTTAATATTTTAAAGGTTTAAGCTTGCATATTTAAATGATTTTAATTGTTTAGTTTATTCTTTTAAATGTTTTGAACTGCTTAGCTTATTTGTTTAAATATTTTCGAGTGTTCAACTTATTTATTTTAAATAGCCTTAATTTAACGGTTAGTTATTTTAAATTATTTTAAATATCTAGCTTATTTATTTAAATCCTTTTTAATTTTTTAAATCATTTTAAAGATTTTTATTTTCGCTTGTGTATTTATTTAAATTGCTTTTAAACATTAG
Organism: Henckelia pumila; assembly: GCF_033568475.1. NCBI lineage: Eukaryota > Viridiplantae > Streptophyta > Magnoliopsida > Lamiales > Gesneriaceae > Henckelia > Henckelia pumila. The sequence continues at coordinate 146,420,744 of NC_133120.1, forward strand.
TCTAATTTGTTTAAATTATTTTAAATCGCTCTGCTTGATAGTTAAATATTTTACTCGTCTTCGTGACACTGAAATATTTAAAGTGTTTAAATTCTTGAATTTTCAAGCTTGTATTTTTATTTAGTGTGATTTAATTTGTAGTCCTAATTTCTATATTGGTTTAGAAATTTTTAAAAGTTTGTAGCACTTTTTCATGAAATTCTTAACACTCTCATTTTTCTAGAGTTATACCTATATTTATGAACTTGGACCCAAAAGTTGAACCTTAGCCTCCAACACTTTACACTACATTTTCACCCTAAGTTCACGCACACACTCACACACACAAGAACTTCACGATTTTCCCCTGTTTTTCCCATGGAGGCATCGGCTTCACTCTTCATCTTCTCTTAGCGAATCCATCTTCAATTCTTCTCCCTCGATTTACCCCATAGCAAGCTGGCTGAAGTTCTTGAGCTCATCTAGCTCATGCCCAGCTCGGTTTCAGCATTTGTTTCCCCTACCTTCAATTGGCCATAGCTCATCTTAGCTGCTCCTGTTCGTTTTTCTTTTCTAAACATAGGCAAGGATAATGGCTTCATTCTTCACTATGTGGATTATATTAGTTCGTGTGTTGCATTTTTTTTCATGAAGTTTCAAAATTCATTCTCGATTTTTTTGCCCTGATTTGAGAATGCCTGCTCTACGATATTTTTTTTTCAAAAAATTGTGCATATTTGCTTGGCTCGGATTGTTGCTGTGATTTTCAAATTTATGTGTTGCACTTGATTGGTAGCTGTTCATAAGCATGTAGTTCAATTATTTCGCGGCTTTTCTTCACACATGTGTTCGAATTCTTGGTTCAGATTTCACATGGCTTGGTTCGATTTTCCAAACTTTCCCCTTGGCTTGTGGTGTTCAAAGTTTTATGAGTTTATTTATAGCATTGTGTTCGAACCATTTCCAGATTTTAGACTTCATGATATGTGATCTAATTCTCGAATTTTGTTGCTTGTGGTTCGATTCAGATTTTTCAGATTATGTACATGTTTTGAATTCGAACACTTGGTGTTTGTTGTGTCGATTTGGATGGTGATTTAGAGCTACCATGGATGATATGTAGTTCATATGATAGCAACTAGGATGTCTTGAAGATAGCTTGTGGGATGGAGTTGTGTTGCACTCGAATTTTTAGGATATGGGCTCGGGTATGATAGGCTTTGAAAGGGCTGCTTTCGAGCTGGGCTTAAAGGGGATCAAGGTGATTTTTAAGGGCTGGAAATGAGGTTGAATGTTGGCCTTGGTCCTAGGATTAGAGGCTTGGAAGATTGGAAAAAATATAGCTAGGATTGGTTGGGTTGGAACTTGAGGTCATGAGCAGAATTTTTGGGAACTTTGGGGTTGTTCAGAAATGTGAGTCTAAGACGTGGTTAAAAGTAGAATTTGGACAAGGGCTCGGTTTTGGAATTGGGTTGAGATGTTAGGATTATGTTGGCTCAAGCGGGAATCAATTCGATTAAGTTTGGGTCAAGTTTTAGATTTTTAATTTATAAGGTGCAGAATTAATTTTTAAGCTAAAGGGCTGCTGCCCGGAATTCATTCTTTTGTAAAATGATTGCTAGGAAATAAATTCTGAGGATGATTTCTCTATCTAGTTCTAAGTGTCATGGAGTCGTGGTTTCAAGCGAAATCCTTTTTGAATAAGAATCGAGCAAGTTACTAATTTTACGGGCAAATCGCTAGAATCGTCTTAAGCGCTACACTTTGGTTTAAATTTCCATCCTTTGGTGTGGCTCCTAAATCACCATCCCGGTCATCCATGTTTGAGTCTTTTGCATGATCATTGAGTAAATATTTTCAAGTACACTACATCTACATATGCGTGCTAAGTCCATGAATCAAGAAGGAAAGAATATTTTGAACAAAGTGAGTTGGTTGTGACCACAGAAAGACGTGTATGGACGGGCTGGGAGACGTTCTAGCTTCCCTTACCACCTGACGTGTATTGACGGGCTGAGAGAAATCTTGGCTTCCCATACCAAACATTGGAAAGACGGGTTGGGAGATATCCTGAATTCCTTTCGGCATATTGCACTGCAGCCATGATCTAGATCGAAACCAGAGTCACAATTCAAGGATCTAAGTTCACAGTTAAAGTTACAGTTACAGTTCAAATCATTTATGACAATGTCTCAGTACAGTTTATTTAGTTACAGTGATTATATTCGACTTAGCCATGCATATGTTATATTCATGTTCTCTCAGTTTTGAAGTTTATTTTGTTTAAAGTAAGGGCACAAAACAAAAGTATTTTTAGTATCAGATATTTTTAATCTGCGTGTGCATGTATTTATGTAGTACTCGTTATTTTCATCCATATTCTTGTTGGGCCTCTAGGCTCACTACATCTACTTGGTGCAGGTTTAGGTTATCATTGAGATTGCGGGGCATGACTATCGAGTGGACTGTGATGCGGGCACGACACATCCTTCTGACCATGCCAGTCTTATGCAAAAGTTTATTTTAGCACTTTAAAGTCTTTCATCTTGTTAATTCAGTAAATGTAAATGTAAAGATAATATTCTTTGGAATTGTTTGTGGGCACTTATGTATCAAATTGTTTAACTTTTGGATGTTTGGAGTGTCAATCTCTTTTTAAGGGTTTCGTTTATTTTCTCTTATCGGGCTAGTAAATTTAGTGTTTTTTTTTGTTGTGTATTTTTTTAATTGCTTTCTGAGACAGGCTGGTTTTAATCAAAACAGTTAGGTCATGCCGAATTTTTTTAAAAATTTTTAAAGTATTTAATTTTTTTCTTAAAATCCGCATTTTATTTCATTATTACTTAAAGTAGAGTTAGAGTCATTTCAATATGAATCCATATGAACTAGGGAAGGTCCCATGAAGTCGATGCCCCACACATAAAAAATTTCACAAACTAAAATAGGTTGTTGATGAATCTCCTTGCGCTGAGATATATTACCTGTCTTCTGGCATTGAGCGCACAACTTACATAAATCGTAAGCGTCTCGAAATAGGGATGACCAGAAAAATCCACAGTCTAGAACTTTCCTCGCTATTATTTTCGCTCCAAAGTGTCCACCACAAGCATATGAGTGACAAAATGTGAGAATAGGTTGTACCTCGCTGGCAGGGACACATCGTCGCATGACTTGATCAGCGCAGTGTTTCCATAAGTATGGGTCATTCCACACAAAATACTTAGAATCGCTTCGAACCTTTTCTCTCTACGCCTTGGAAAATTCAGAGGGGAACCCATTAGTAACTAAATAATTCACAATATGTGCATACCAGGGTAATGTCGTGCTTGCTGAAAACAGTTGCTCATCAAGAAATTCTTCTCGCAAGCTCAGCTACTCATCAATATGAACTAGAAGGCTCAAGTGGTCAGCGACTCGAGTCTCTGTTCCTCTTCTGTCCTTGATTTCCACATCAAATTCGCTCAAGAGTAGTATCAGAATAAACAATAACTTTAGCACCAAGTATTAGCCTTGGTTTTGCCTCCTTCTTTGCCATCAGAAAACGAAGAGCTGCATGATCAGAATAAACAATAACTTTAGCACCAAGTAAATAAGAACGAAATTTTTCTAAAGCAAAAACTACAGCCAAGAGCTCATTTTCAGTAGTAGAATAATTCCGTTGGGCATCGTTCAGAATACGCGAAGCATAGTAGATAGCATGAGATGCTTTACCAACTTTTTGTCCCAAAACCTCTCCTACAACATAGTCGCTAGCATCACACATGATTTCAAACGGTTTTCTCCAGTCCGGGGTTGGATGATTGGTGCAGATGTCAATGAGTCCTTAAGTTTGTCAAAAGACGTTTTACATGGCTCATCAAACTCAAACGGGACATCTTTCTGCAACAGTTTGCACATAGGGGATGCGATCTTGGCAAAGTCCTGAATTTATCTCCTGTAAAATCCTGCATGGCCAAGAAAAGAACGCACTTCCCGCACACTTGTGTGATAAGGTAGAGACTGAATAATATCAATTTTTTCCTTGTCTACTTCAATCCCCTTAGATGAGACGACATGACCTAAAACTATACCTTGCCCAACCATAAAATGACACTTTTTAGAGTTTAAAACTAGGTTGGTTTCGACACACCTCTTAAGGACAAGAGGAAGATTAGATAGACATTTTTTGAATGAATCACCATAGACAGTAAAATCATCCATAAAGTCCTCTAAGATATGCTCAATAAAGTCAAAAAAAATACTAACCATACACCTTTGGAATGTGGCCGGTGCATTGTAGAGTCCAAAGGGCATACATCGATATGCAAAGGTGTCAAACGGGCAAGTGAATGTCGTCTTCTCCTGATCTTCTGGTGCAATTGCAATATGAAAATAACCGGAATACCAATCAAGAAAACAATAGTAAGAATGAGATGCTAACCTTTCAATCATTTTATCAATACAGGGTAAAGAAAAATGGTCCTTTCGGGTTCTAGCATTTAACTTCCTGTAATATATACAAACCCTCCACCCATTTTGAATACGGGTGGGAACCAATTCATCATCCTTATTATTTACAACTGTTATCCCAGTTTTCTTGGGAACCACTTGGATTGGACTGACCCATTGACTGTCAGAAATTGGAAAGATGACTCCAACTTCAAGGAGTTTCAGAATTTTAGCCTTCACCACCTCCATCATAGGTGGGTTCAACTTTCTTTGCGGCTGATGCGAGGGGTTTGCTCCTTCTTCCATCAAGATCCTATGCATGCACGTAGAAGGGGTTCCATCAAGATCCTATGCATGCACGTAGAAGGGGTGATTTCCTTGATATCTGCTATGGTCCACCCAATAGCAGTCTTGTGCTCCTTTAGAACCTTGACCAGTTGCTCCTCTTGTGCGGCCTCCAAACTATTGGAGATGATAACTGGTAATATTTCTCTTTCTCCAAGAAAAACATACTTAAGATGTTTGGGAAGCGTTTTCAGTTCAACCACTTGTGCCTACAAATCAGATGGAAGACGTCGAGTATTAGATATTGGTAAGGAGAGATAAGCAAGATTACTTGACTGAGGTAGCATAGGTGCACTGTTCAACGTGTGCAAAATTTCTTTCATCTCTCCATTGCAAAAAATCTCATCATCTTCATCCTGCTGAATGGGTAAGGTAATAGAGACCTCTAGCTCATGTTTTCCTGCATGCTCACAATACTCTTGTGCCAAGTAATCCACAATATCAATAGAATAAACACAATCATCACTGTTAGGAAATTTCATAGCATCATAAATATTAAACTTCACAACCTCTCCATCAAATTCCATAGTGAGTGTGCCACTGTGAACATCAATTTTAGTAATCGATGTCTTCAAGAATGGTCTGCCTAACAAAATAGGGCTATTGTGATCATCGTTTTCCATGTCAAGCACATAAAAATCCGCAGGAAATACTAAATTATTCACTTGTACTAACACATTTTCTACTATTCCCCTAGGGTATGCATTAGACCTATCAGCTAACTGTATGACAATTCCAGTTTTATTCAAGGGACCAAGTTTCAAGGACGCATAAATAGAATATGGCATAACATTGATCGATGCTCCTAGATCTAACATGGCATTTTCCAGTCTAACATTCCCTATAGTGCATGGGATAGAAAACATACCTGGATCCTTGCATTTGGCAGGTAATTTCCTTTGGATCACAACATATACATTCTCACCTAACTCCACTTTCTGACATCCCTTCAATGTCTGTTTCCTCTTTGCTGTGCACAGTTTCTTAAAAAAGCATATCGAGGTACCTGCTTAATAACATCTAGCAATAAAATGTTTAACTCACATCTACGAAAAGTCTCATAAAGTTCCTTTATCCCTTCATATTTTCTATACTCCTTAAGTGCTAAGGGAAAAGGGGCAACAGGCTTATATTCAGAAAGAGGAGAAAACTTACCTCTTGCCGCTTCTTCCTTGGTTGCTTCTCCATAATTCACCTTCGGTTTTTCTTTCAGCTCCTCCTTGGACGAAGCATCAACTTCTTTCTCCTTGATTTTTAACTCCTTACCATTCCTTAGAGTAATTGCACTTGCGTTCTCCCTTGGGTTTGGAATTGTTTGGGATGGCAAAGCGTTGGATTGTTGTGCTTCCAACTTTTTGATTGTGGTGGCGAGCTGTCCCATTTGGTTATTCAAGTTCTGGATGCTTGCTCGGGTTTCTTGTTGGAAAGTTAGAGTATTAGTTGCAAGATCCTTAACTATATGTTAGAGAAACTCAACTGGTGCTGGAATATGAGGACGGTGCTGTTGTTGAGGGTATGGTGGCCTATAAGCTTGATTGTGCGGTGGTGACTAAGGCCCAGGTTGATTTGCCTGAGGATTTCCATATCAAAGATTTGGATGATCCTTCCAACCCGGATTTTATGTGTTGGAATATGGATCATATTTCCGCTGTGGTGGTCCAGGAAATCCGCCAGTAGCATTCACCTATTCAACTGATTCTTCTTGAAGTGTGGGAGACATGTCAGTAGCATGTCCCATTGCAGCGCAAATACCACATGCCTTTGCAACTTTTCCATTACCTACAGCCATTTGACGCACAAGAGACGTCAGTTCAATCAGTTGTTGCTCAAGGGAAGAGACATTTACCTCATTATTTCTCTTCGGTGCATGATCAATCCTGTTGGTGGAAAATTGCTGAGAATTGGCAGCCACGTTCTCAATCAAATTCCTCGCTTGAACTGGAGTTTTATTCACAAAAACTCCTCCACTGACCGCATCTAACATACTCCTGTCATGAGGTAACAAACCTTCATAGGTATATTAAATTAACAAGTTTTCACTTATCTGATGTTGCAGAAAACTAGCACACAGCTTTTTGAACCGCTCTCAGTATTCATGAAGTGATTCCCCTGTAAATTGCTTGATCCCATATATTTCCTTTCTGATATTTGCTGCTCTAGAAGCTGGGAAATATTTTTCCAGGAAGATCCTCTTCATCTCAGTCCAGGTGGTGATGGATCCAGAGGGTAAGTAATACAGCCAATCCTTAGTAGCACTCTCCAAAGAGAAAGAAAAAGCTCTGAGTTGGATCTGCTCCTCTGTCACTCCATGGGGTTTCATGCTCGTGCACACCACATGGAATTCCATCAAATGCTTGTGAGGATCCTCACCTGTAAGACCATGAAAAGAGGGTAGTAAGTGAATTAGTCCAGATTTAATCTCAAAAGTAGCATTATTTTCTAAAGTAGGAAAAGTAATGCATAAAGGCTGTTGGTTTGGATCAGGAGTGCCCAATCACTACAAGAAAATTGCAAAACGACAACGGATATTATCCGTTGCCGTAGGGGAGATTAAAACCATTGTAACTGGGGGCGTTGTAAAAAGCGTGCGCTATAACAACGGTTTATATCCGTTGTCGTAGCCATCCTACCACAACGGTTTTGCAACAGTTTGTAACCGTTGTCGTAAGTCTCCAAAGACAACGGTTCTGCAACAGTATAAATTCGTTGTCATTGACTATTTAAGACAACAGTTTTGTACAGTTTATATCCGTTGTTGTTTATGGCTTAGGACAACATATTTGCAACAGTTTATATCCGTTGTCGTTTGTGGATTACAAGAACGGTTTTGCAACAGTGTATATCCGTTGTCGTTTTTGAATGAAGACAACGGTTTTTGCAACAGTGTATATCCGTTGCCGTTTGTGATATACGACAACGGTTTTGGCAATAACATAAATCAGTTGTATTTGGAGTCATTAAAACCGTTGCCTAATTAATCTTCATACGAACTATAAATATTAATAAAGAAATCAATATAAAATAAAATATTTACTACATTGAATCCATGAAAATATTCAAGTTCCAAAATAGTTACACACATCTAATTTGGAAGATAATACTACGTAGTCGAAACTCAAAATATCCCATCTAATATAATATAAATGTAACAAAAGTAGTTCCAAAAGATGGTTGTATCAAAATATAAATCATCATGTGTTTGTTCTTGATAACGATGTTCACGAGATGACTTCTACGTATTACCAAGGCGATCTGAAACACAGCTCAATCCTTGCATCAAAACCCCTTATGCATTACTCCCGAGTTACCTACAAGAAAACACATTCTCAGTCCAAAATTATCAACAAAATCTTAGACCAATTTAAACATGGAATCCAATCTCAACTATCAAACTAATATCTTGCTTGTCATGGAAAAAAATAAAAGAAAAAAACTTAGCAACTCCAAAAAGGAAGGCAGTGCAGGTTTTATTCAACTCATTTTTGCATTTGTATTGAATTCATAAAATATAGTAGGCACAGTTGAGAAACCGTGGGCTCCGACCAACCCACAGGCCACAAGCTAAACCATGGATTTGGCACTTTCAAGTTCCACTCCACAACATCCCAATAACTCAAACCCCACACCATTTCAAGTTCCACTCCACATCCCAATAAGCTAGCCTCCCAACTTTAATTCATACTAGCATGGATCTGCCTTTTTGTTTGATATCATAAGCAAATTAACATTATTTTAGGTACATGTAAAATAATCTATGCATATTTATTCTCTCCTATTCTACAACATATTTCATTTTAACTAAAAGTTGACTAAAGATCCTATGCAGCTAGTTAGGCCTTGTTCGTACCTTAGGGAATCCAAGCTCATAGAGCCCAAAAACAACAAGAGCCACCAAAGGAACAATAGAAATTGGAGTCAGAAACCTGTAGTTACACATGCATGAGTAATAGCATAATCACTATAAGAAGTGAACTTGTTCACACTAAAATCTTGTGTGTATGTGTGTGTCTCAATAATAGATTTGTCAATTGTCTCATTCAAGGTAGATGCTACAGCACAAAACAAAGTGTCTTACAGACCTAGACATTGACACTACCAAAAAGCATCCAAAATTCCAAATCATGATGCATTATCTAACGAAAGCACCTGGTCAAAAACATGTGAGATTTCTCCTCAAAAAATAGTCTTTACTTAGGAGGGCTAAAACATTAATGAAGGATAGTTCCCATTAATTTCAGAGTCCAGACCTCTCCTAGCTAGTGTTTTATTTATGCACCTTCTAATTAATCTTTTACAAAAGAAAAGAAATTTCAATCTTAAGCTTTTTACAGATTATTAGAACACCTTGTTAGAAATTTCTGCAAACTACAAGTAATGAACTCCAAATTTTTTTTACTCGAAGATTATAACAATGCACAATGATAATGTGATTTCCAGGAAGTCATGCTTAGAAAGTACAACTCGTTAGAGAACCATCATTAATCAACAACACATTATGTGCAGGAAACTTAATAAAAAAACAAGAGTCGATTATCACAGCAGAAAATAAAAACTCATTAAGCAAAAGTGAACAATAAGAAAATAAAACAATATTAATTAAACATACCTAGTCATAATTAATATAGTCTAGTACGCATTCCGCCCATTCGGATCGCACTTCATCAATTTCTTCATTAGAGTAAACTATTTTCATGAACTGTGAACAAACTCAAATTATATTAGTAAAAAAAACAATAATGAAGAAGAAACATGATATAAACAGACTTATTTGAGAAGATTGAGAATATGTCAAATATACTATTGAGGAAAGTGAATCCTTTGTTGGAAAACTGGCGGTCAGATCAATCACGATTGATACCCGGTGCAGCGGAAGTTTAAAAATTTTTTGTCATGGAACAATTCCATGGTGTGGGTATCAACCGTTCAACGATTAAATTATAGTGTGTGTAAAATTCAAATAACAATTAATTAAATTTTACCTTCAATCTCGAAGCGAGATTAATGGACACCACACAGATTTCTCTGCGCTTCTTGTATCTCCCAGGAACTGATGAACTCCTTCAATCAGGTCCACGAATGGGGTTTAAATCCCTCTGATAGATTGCACTAGAAAATCTATGAGAAGTTTTCTGCGAAGAGATTAAACGAATCTGATTCGTTATTCCTGACTGCGATTCAAAATCACAGACCGAAATTTCTCGGACAGAGTGAAGGGGGGGGAGGGGGGGCGGCCGAAAACTTGAGAGGAGGCTAGGGTTTATTTTCGAAAATCCTGTCTCTCAATAATGACCTGTTGTGTCTAATTTCTGTACTGCAATAACTTATTTATAATGCAGGCCACTAACACCTTAGGGCCCATTAGTCATAAGCTAGGGCCCGACAAGCAAAGCCCGCACGTTCAGAAATTAATATAAAATTCATCGTGACTCCGATTGATGAACCGATTTCACCAATGTGCACAGAAACCATTTCTGCACATTTTAAAGTCAAAATAAATTTTCCTGAATCCGAATTCAGTGGTTTCCAAAAATGTCCATCCCTATGTCATTTTAGGAAATCCTACTCCCTTAATCTTATTTAAGAAGTTCAACTCCTTAGTTCATTAAATTTAACTCTTTAAATTTAACTATCTCAACGGGGATTAAAACTCCATTACACTGTGTGACCCTCAATGGTTCAGGGATACAGCTAGCCATGGGCTCACAACTCCTTGTGACTCGGAACAACACTTTCCGACTTGCCCAACGAATCATGGTAAAGCGCCTAGCAACATCGCCCCATGATTCCCTAGGTATCACTGATAGTGCCTACAAGAACCAGTAGATTTTGGTTAGCGTACAGTACGGTCCCTTCATCCATATATCCCGATCGAATCAACAACCATTGGTATATCGAGAGTCGCTCAAGATTCGATAACTATGCAATGCATCTTGAAGATCAAATTAGTGACATCGCATGTGCTACTAAGAAACCATTTCTTAAATCACATCAAGTACTCTGGCCAGAGATTTGTCACACTAATATCTCTTCAGATCGCATAGGATATCCACACTCGCAAGTATGTGGTGAATCCTTGACAACAATGCATTGACTCCTATATGTGTCGTAACTGTACCCAATCTCGACACCTGATGACCCCCATAGAGTCGGTAAACGAGTCAAAGCACAGCACTAGCATATAGAGTCTCCATGATGTTTCAAGTCGTAAGGACTAATGGTGTACAACCAAAACCGCGGACTTTATCCACTCGATAAGTGATAACCACTTGGAAAGTCCGGATAGGGTAGTTCGATTATTCATCCTATGAATATCCATTTGCATGCTTCGAACATCTCCATGTTCCCTACCAATGAAACGTGGTACTCCGCATCGCAAATGCTAGTCTCAAACTCGAGCGATCCTTATCCTTATTATCGGACGGCTCAATCGACTAGGAACGGTTTTAGAATATACAGTGACTATAAGATGTATTTCATGATAGACATCTCCATGTTCTACCACATCTTACATACACTATAGTATATTCAAGGTCTTTATCAAAACAACAATAGTATATCACAATATATCAATATGAAGTAATATAAAGTCATTTCCATAAAAGTGTAAATAATATTAAACAAAAGATTGTTTATACAAAGAGTCATCAAAGCCCATAGCCACACAGTTGGCTCACTGGGCACCCACTCTTACAATCTCCCACTTGCCCTATAGCCAACTAGTCATATACTACGTAGACCCATTGCTTCGCGATGTTTGTCAAACAATGGTCCTGGCAAGGGCTTAGTAAGCGGATCAGCGATATTGTCTGCAGAGGCCACTCGTTCGACAATGATGTCTCCTCTTTCCACAATCTCCCGGATTATGTGGTATTTCCTCAGTATGTGTTTGGATCTTTGATGAGACCTTGGTTCCTTTGCTTGAGCAACGGCACCCGTGTTGTCACAGTACACCGGGACTGGACCAACAAATTCAGGAATGACGCCCAACTCTTGGACGAACTTCCTCATCCAAACGGCCTCTTTAGCAGCAGCTGATGCTGCAATGTATTCAGCCTCAGTGGTGGAATCCGCTGTGGTGTCCTGCTTGGAACTCTTCCAAGAGACAGCACCGCCATTGAGCATGAACACAAATCCAGAGGTTGACTTCGAGTCATCCACATCACTTTGGAAGCTAGAGTCGGTATAGCCTTCCAATTTGAGTTCTCGTCCTCCATAAACCATGAACATATTCTTAGTCCTTCGTAAGTACTTAAGAATGTCCTTCACGGCTTTCCAATGCATTTGACCAGGATTAGACTGATATCTGCTCGTGACACTCAGAGCAAATGCTACATCCGGTCTGGTAGATATCATCCCATACATGATACTACCTATAGCTGACGCATATGGTACATGTGTCATATTCTCTATCTCTGCATCAGTCTTGGGACACATAGACTTGGATAGAGAAACTCCATGACACATGGGTAGATGTCCTCTTTTGGACCCATCCATTGAAAACCGTTTCAATATGGTATCGATGTAGGTTGATTGAGTGAGTCCTATCATTCTCTTAGACCTATCTCTTTAGATCTGTATCCCAAGAATGTAGGATGCCTCTCCCAAATCCTTCATCGAAAATCTACCTGATAACCATATCTTTGTTGACTGCAACATCCCTACATCATTCCCAATGAGTAGGATGTCATCAACATAAAGTACTAAGAATGTCACCGCATCCTTAACTACTTTCTTGTACACGCAAGGTTCCTCCGGGTTCTTGATGAAACCAAATCTTTTATTGTTTCATCAAATTTCTGGTTCCAACTTCTTGATGCTTGTTTTAGACCATAAATTGATCTCTGAAGCTTGCATACCTTATGCTCGCTTCCTATGGATGTGTACCCCTCAGGCTGCTTCATATAGATTTCTTCCTTAATGTCTCCATTAATAAAAGCAGTCTTCACATCCATTTGCCATATCTCATAGTCATACCATGCAGCTATGGCAATCAGGATTCTTATGGACTTGAACATTGCAACTGGTGAAAAGGTTTCATCATAGTCAACTCCTTGCCTTTGAGTATAACCTTTCGCCACCAATCGCGCCTTGTAGGTCAATACCTTACCATCAGGCCCAAGCTTTCTCTTGTAGATCCATTTACACCCTATTGGAACAATTCCATCGGGAGGATCTACTAAAGACCAAACTTGGTTTGTATGCATCGAATCCAATTCTGACTGCATAGCTTCAAGCCATAAATTCGAATCCGCATCAGAAATTGCTTCCTTGAAGTTTCTTGGATCACATCCAATGTCGGGTTCATCTTGATCCCCTTCAAGAAGAAGACCATATCGAACTGGAGGTCTAGAAGTCCTTTCGGATCTTCTAGGTGCAGGCGTGTCCAGCAATGGTTCCTGAGGTGTAGGATCGTTATTTTGTATTTCGGGTTCTTCTCGAACTTCTTCGAGTTCCATCATCTCGCCTTTCTTATCCAATAAGAACTCCTTCTCCAAGAAGGTGGCATTCCTAGAAACAAACACCTTTGTTTCAGCAGGATAATAGAAATAATATCCGATTGAATTCTTCGGATACCCTACAAAATAACATAAGCTGGATCGACTATCCAACTTATCTCCCACTGTCCGCTTCACGTAAGCAGGACATCCCCAAATCCTCAAGTACGAATACTTAGGAGCTTTGCCATTCCATAACTCGTATGGTGTTTTGTCCACTGCTTTAGTGTGGACGTTGTTCAACAACAATACCGCCGTTTCAAGCGCATAGCCCCAAAACGAAGGTGGAAGCTCAGTGAAGCTCATCATAGATCGAACCATGTCCAACAAAGTTCGATTACGACGCTCCGATACACCATTATGCTGTGGTGTCATAGGAGGAGTCCACTGAGAGAGAATCCCATTCTCTTTCAGATAGTCCAAAAACTCGGTACTTAAGTATTCTCCACCTCGATCCGATCGAAGTGCTTTAATACTTTTACCTAGCTTGTTTTCTACTTCAGCCCTGAATTCTTTGAACTTTTCAAATGCTTCAGACTTATATTTCATTAAATATAAATACCCATACCTTGAATAATCATCAGTAAAGGTAATGAAGTAGGTGTGGCCATGTTGAGTCCCTACTCTAAATGGACCACAAACATCTGTATGGATCAAATCCAACAGATTCTGACTACGCTCAGGTTTCCCCTTAAAAGGAGATTTAGTCATTTTTCCTTTTAGGCAGGATTCACAAGTAGGTAGAGAATTAATATCAGACATATCAAACATGCCCTCTCCCACTAGCTTGTTCATCCTCCTTGAGGAAATATGACCTAGCCTAGCATGCCAAAGGTTTGCCGGGTTTTGACTATCGATTTTCCTTTTGTTTGTTGTCGCCGGTTTATCAACATAATTCACTGGAACGTCTTTTAGTTTTAAGTTGTATAGATCGTTTTCAAGTTGTCCATTTCCAATTAAACATTCATTCTTGTAAATATTGCAAATCCCATTCACAAAATTGCAAGAATAACCATCTCTATCAAGCATAGAAATAGAAATAATGTTTTTAATTAAATCTGGCACAAATAAAACATCTCTTAACAATAATTTAAAACCGTTCTGCAAAGTCAAACAAACATCTCCAATGGCCGTAGCTTCAACTCTGGAACCATTCCCGAGCCTTAGCTGGGTCTCACCCATTCTAAGCCTGCGACTTCTTGTCATCACCTGCAAATCATTGCAAATGTGAGATCCACATCCGGTATCCAATACCCAAGAAGTTGTATTAAGTGACATGTTTATTTCAATATAGAACATACCCTTTGCAGTTCCCAACTGCTCAAGATATTCCTTGCAGTTGCGCTTCCAATGACCCGGCTTCTTGCAGTAATGGCAAACATCCTTGGATTTTCCATTGTTTGAAGCCTTTGTCTTTTGCTTCTTCTCGGGCTCGACTTTCTTGGGTGGGGTAGAACGTTTCTTGCCCTTCATACTTGGCCCCTTCTTAGCAGAAGATGAGGAGCCCACCAAGAAAGCTGGCTTATCCTTCTTAAGTGTGGATTCATATGTAACGAGCATATTGACCATCTCTTCTAGGGTGGCCTCTATCTTGTTCATATTAAAATTTATCACAAATCCATCAAATGAAGAAGGAAGAGACAGAAGCAATAAATCCACATTGAGTTCATGCTCCAACACCAAATCTAGGGTCGCCAACTTCTGTATGAGCCAAATCACTCGTACCCCATGATCACGGACCGAAGTCCCTTCACGCATGCGGCACGTCATCAACTCCTTAACAGTAGCGAACCTTTCAGCCCTCGACTGAGCCCCAAAAAGTTCCTTGAGTTGCGCATGAATGTCAGCAGCATTCACCGTGTCCTCAAATCGCCTCTGGAGTTCATCAGACATCGAGGCTTGCATATAGCATTTGGTCTTGATGTCATGGTCACACCATGCATCAAGTTTGGCCAATTCCTCCGGACTTATGTCAGCTGGTGCTTCCTTCGGAGGTGCTTTCTCTAACACGTAGAGCATTTTCTCCGAAGTTAAGACAATCTTCAACTTCCGGAACCATTCCGTATAGTTGGCGCCAGTCAACTTGTTTTGTTCGAGGATCGAGAATAATGGATTTCGCGAATTCATTGTATGAAATACTGAAAAGAAAAACAGACATATATCAATGATTGTTTAACAATTTACTAAGACATAAAATAGGCGAATTTAATTTTATGAATCTCACTCCCACTATTTTAACGATTTCACCACCCTCTAGTGAAAACGGGAAACTTTTTCCTTAGTGAGAACATGGAGTCCAATTGACAAACTTATGGTCCCGAATAATATCAGCCAACCATAATTCTCAAAAGGTAGAGCCCAATTGCTTCCAAAGCAACCCCCATGTATTTACCTCATGTCCAATAAGGGCCCAATAATATGACGCCGTTTAAAGTGACATGTCAAGATGACCCATCAATATTAAGTTATGATGGACGGTCGCCATGTGGATCCCCCAATAATATGAGCCGATCCCATGGGAGTTCCACCCAACTTACAACATTTGTCGATCCAATGTACAGCTTTCCGACGGACGGGCCCCCCCAATAATATGAGCCGGACCGTATCCGCGGGTAGCATCACATACATCGACCGTTGATGGAAGGTAGGAACATTTAAACAAATTTAAATTTCCTTTATTTATCTTGATATCAATTTTAAATCATATTTAAAATGAGGGATTTTTAATTATAAAAACATTTGTCTCATCATATTTAATTTATTGCATGCTTGCCGGATTCACGCAATTATGTCTAAACATGCATACAATCATAATATCAAATATTATATAGGATGATCGATTCCATTTCTAATTGACCCGTGGTTGCCAATCACGGGTCTTAGTCCAATCCTAGGTAATATGCAGTATGCAATGCAATCCTATTACATGTGCTTCCAATTTACATTTCTTCAGTCTTTATTGTCTGCTGGGACCACCATCTTCAAATCTTGATCTCCCACTAAATCTAATGCATTTACAATAAATAACAATGACAAGTAGGGGATACATTTTTAGGGGTGGGAACGGGCTATAAACCAAGCCCACTTTTATTACATATGACATTCATATCGGGCCATAAACCAGGCCCATTAATAAAACCAACAACAATAAAAACAAAATGTAAATTCCTAACATACACCTACAAAATTGGTCATGGCAATCGATCATCCTTATCCAATAACATTTAATTCAAAATTAATTTATTGGATAACATGCAGTGGCAATTTAAATTTAAACAAGATAAAATCATATTTTATATATAAAATCTCATTTCACATATAAAATCATATTTTATCTCTATATCAAATAAAATCATATTTTATCTATAAAATCCAATTTTACAAATAAAATCATATTTTACTCAATATATCATAAGATCATATCTTATCATCAATTGTACCAAAATAATTGATTTCAAAATTCAATTTACGGATAAAACATTAAAATTTTTCCAAAAATTCAAATTTATCCAAAATCAATTTTAAAATTTACGGACTCGAACAATTCGATCCGAAATCTCGTGAACCAATCAAAAACAATTTTTGACCGGACCAAAAATAAAATTTTATCACATTAAAATTAATTTTAAATAAAAATTTAATTTTTTTCCCGCGGGCCGCCCGGGACACTCCCGGGCCGGCCCGCACCCGGGGCGCGGGCCGGGAGCAGCCCGGCTGCCCCCTTAGGGCAGCGACTCTCGCTGCCCTGGCGGCGCCTGGCGCCACCCCTGGGCGGCGCCGTGCGCCCCCTTTGGGCGGCGCCGTGCGCCGCCCGGGGCAGCAACAATTGCTGCCCCACCGGGCAGCGATCCAATCGCTGCCCGGGTTTTGCCCCGAAAATTTTTTTTTTTTTTTTTTAAAAAATATTTATTTTGTTTTCCAAAAACCGAGATTCAAAAATTTTGTACAATCGATTAATTTAATCGTTTGATCTGAGCAACCTGGCTCTGATACCACTGTTGGAAAACTGGCGGTCAGATCAATCACGATTGATACCCGGTGCAGCGGAAGTTTAAAAATTTTTTGTCATGGAACAATTCCATGGTGTGGGTATCAACCGTTCAACGATTAAATTATAGTGTGTGTAAAATTCAAATAACAATTAATTAAATTTTACCTTCAATCTCGAAGCGAGATTAATGGACACCACACAGATTTCTCTGCGCTTCTTGTATCTCCCAGGAACTGATGAACTCCTTCAATCAGGTCCACGAATGGGGTTTAAATCCCTCTGATAGATTGCACTAGAAAATCTATCAGAAGTTTTCTGCGAAGAGATTAAACGAATCTGATTCGTTATTCCTGACTGCGATTCAAAATCACAGACCGAAATTTCTCGGACAGAGTGAAGGGGGGGGGGGGGGGCGGCCGAAAACTTGAGAGGAGGCTAGGGTTTATTTTCGAAAATCCTGTCTCTCAATAATGACCTGTTGTGTCTAATTTCTGTACTGCAATAACTTATTTATAATGCAGGCCACTAACACCTTAGGGCCCATTAGTCATAAGCTAGGGCCCGACAAGCAAAGCCCGCACGTTCAGAAATTAATATAAAATTCATCGTGACTCCGATTGATGAACCGATTTCACCAATGTGCACAGAAACCATTTCTGCACATTTTAAAGTCAAAATAAATTTTCCTGAATCCGAATTCAGTGGTTTCCAAAAATGTCCATCCCTATGTCATTTTAGGAAATCCTACTCCCTTACTCTTATTTAAGAAGTCCAACTCCTTAGTTTATTAAATTTAACTCTTTAAATTTAACTATCTCAACGGGGATTAAAACTCCATTACACTGTGTGACCCTCAATGGTTCAGGGATACAGTTAGCCGTGGGCTCACAACTCCTTGTGACTCGGAACAACACTTTCCGACTTGCCCAACGAATCATGGTAAAGCGCCTAGCAACATCGCCCCATGATTCCCTAGGTATCACTGATAGTGCCTACAAGAACCAGTAGATTTTGGTTAGCGTACAGTACGGTCCCTTCATCCATATATCCCGATCGAATCAACAACCATTGGCATATCGAGAGTCGCTCAAGATTCGATAACTATGCAATGCATCTTGAAGATCAAATTAGTGACATCGCATGTGCTACTAAGAAACCATTTCTTAAATCACATCAAGTACTCTGGCCAGAGATTTGTCACACTAATATCTCCTCAGATCGCATAGGATATCCACACTCGCAAGTATGTGGTGAATCCTTGACAACAATGCATTGACTCCTATATGTGTCGTAACTGTACCCAATCTCGACACCTGATGACCCCCATAGAGTCGGTAAACGAGTCAAAGCACAGCACTAGCATATAGAGTCTCCATGATGTTTCAAGTCGTAAGGACTAATGGTGTACAACCAAAACCGCGGACTTTATCCACTCGATAAGTGATAACCACTTGGAAAGTCCGGATAGGGTAGTTCGATTATTCATCCTATGAATATCCATTTGCATGCTTCGAACATCTCCATGTTCCCTACCAATGAAACGTGGTACTCCGCATCGCAAATGCTAGTCTCAAACTCGAGCGATCCTTATCCTTATTATCGGACGGCTCAATCGACTAGGAACGGTTTTAGAATATACAGTGACTATAAGATGTATTTCATGATAGACATCTCCATGTTCTACCACATCTTACATACACTATAGTATATTCAAGGTCTTTATCAAAACAACAATAGTATATCACAATATATCAATATGAAGTAATATAAAGTCATTGCCATAAAAGTGTAAATAATATTAAACAAAAGATTGTTTATACAAAGAGTCATCAAAGCCCATAGCCACACAGTTGGCTCACTGGGCACCCACTCTTACATCCTTATCACTGGTAGCATTTCCTTCAACAATTTCTTTCATAAACCTCATCAAATAATACCCACACTGTTTTGCATCTGGTTGGCGAGGACCCTATATTATCAAAAAATTGTCAATGATTAATACATGTATAAATATTTTTCAATTTATCGCAGATAAACATATATAAGAAATACCTTTATCACTTCCCATGTAGGCTTTTTTTCCCCTTTCCTCTCCTTGTTCGAATTAAACAATCTCAAGCTCCTTCATATAGCAACAAGATTCGACATAAGTGTTTCATTGGCTAAATTAAATGCTTAATTAAGAAAAGAATATATACTCACATATCCACTACATATTTCCAGTCCTCATAGCGATTGCGATGACTAAGTGAATCCAACAAATAAATCACCTCCACATAAGGATCGATGACAGTGAGAATCCAATGACAACTATAGGCACAAAACAGATAGTCAATTAACACGTTTCGCAAAATTGTTGAAAATAATCAATTATAAGTGATATTGTATTTCTGATTTACCCAACATTGTATGGCACCAAAACTAATTGATTTCTTGCTGCACCACTTAGCCTATCTGCCAAAACACTTGCCCAGCTATTCAAGTGTTCAATTTTTTCATTTTTATCAAGTTTGGATACATATGGCATGACTGGGATGGTGTGTGGATTCATAAATCTAAATTTTTCGACCTTGTTATCTTTTTTCATCTTTTTGAAGAGAATCCTGCCATTTGAACAGAAAAATTTTACCAGATTAATGAATTTTATACAAAATATATGCTAAACAATTCAAAGAAAAAAGTTAAATTTAATCGAAAACTTACCACATGTAAACAACTATACAATTGGCAGATATTGGCTCCAACAGATAAAAAGGTATGATATCTTCAAGGTCCACAAGTAGTTCGTACTCATCGTCAAATAAATCATGATCAAGAAACATTGATATATGTTTTCCAGGTATTTCTAGCCCACGCTTAGCATAACAGTACAAAATATGCAATGATCTCGGCACATTGGATGGCAAAACAGGATTACTTTTTTTCTCAACAATTTTCTTCCTTTGAGGCTTCTGAAAATCGCACATGTAAATATGTTAGTGGTGAAAAAAGGATGGATACGCCCTGAAACTTAACATATTACAACTCTGAAAAAATCTTATATATTAACTAACCCGAACCAACATTTTTACCTCATCTTTCATCACTACCAAGTGTGCAGGCCAAGCCACATGGGTTCCTATAGCATCACCAATAGTATCACATTCGTTTGGTATTGGAAATGGCAACAGTGCTGATTTCTCCACAGCCTCATCAACGAGGATGCGCATGCAATTCATGGGTAATGGAGCACCATGAAGTAACTTGCCAGCCCCATTGACATCAACAATTGTACCATAGGCAACAACATTGGTCTTAGAAACCAATGTCAAAGTAACCGGCTTACCCTAGAAGACAATCAATCATGTTATAAATTGATGCTACTTATTCTTGCAATAATATCAAGTAATGTAACCATAATTAAACAAACATATACCTGAAGATACTCATCCTTGCTCAAAAATTTCATGTCATCATCAATCAAAGTTTCATAATTTGGGACACTCTTTTCTGTTTTGATCTTATCTTTACTCATGGGAGGTGACCTCACTGAGCAACTTCCTTTTTCATCAACCTCAATGTCGCATGCACCTTTTCTGAACATTTCTTCAAGTTTCTGTATGCGTGCATCTTGCTCTGCCATGCGTGCATTTTGTTCTACCATGCGTGCATCTTGCTCTACCATGCATGCTTCTTGTTCAGAAATTAGCATCTTTGCCTCTAGCAATTCCTTTTGATGACGAACGATTAATTAACCATCATCAAGAGGTCTATTCCATTTTCTACCAACATTAATGTAGATTGTTGGAGTGATATGACCTCCAACAGCCCTCACACGCCCAGCATGTTCTTCTGAATCGAGTGCATTTGTAAGGATATCTTTCTTTGCCCCTTCAAAGTGCAACTTCCCCTCTCGTTGTTTTGCACATAATCATCCTGTAATCACCAAACATACAAAATAATTAATAAATCAGTTTTAATAAATAAAAAAATATTGATTATCATGTATTGATTGCATACAATCTTTTGTACTGCCATTCTCAGATCATCCCCTTCAAATTCACCCTCCTTGTTGACCCGTCCTCTCTTCCAAATAAGAGCTCGATTTATCTCATCGTCATCACATAATTCAGATGCCTATAAACAAGGAGCAATCTTAGAATACAGATTTTGGAACATAAATTCCAGCACATAAATAAATGGACAACGTAGGAGACACTTCTTCAGCCGGTTGGACAGCTTTATTAATGTGATATTCATAACAAGAATGTACATAAAACCTTCAATTTTCAACTATGAATGGTCATTCCAGTAAATAAAATTAAGATAAAACAGATAATTAGCTAACTCGTTGTTGTAGATGATTAAACCAGCAGGTTTAATATACTTACAGTTCATCAGCAAAAAGTGGATATCATTTGAAATACAGACCATAATATAACCAGTCATTTTAGGTTTAAAATAGAATGGGTGTTGAATTATTGGACAACAATATGTGCCTAAAATCATGCGCAACATGCCATCCATAAGGAAATCTGATTTCCAAATATTAAACTAGTAGTTTCAAAAATATATTAATGTGCAATATTAACCAGCAGCTTCAATATACTTACAATTTCATCAGCAAAACGTGCATATCCTTTACGGGAAAGTCGATGAGGGTCTACGTTCTGCCTTCTTCTCTTCTTTTGCTCATCACTTTCTTTCTAGTTAATTGAACATTTCACATACGTATCAGATTTCAATAGAACTAATGATATTGTAATTGAATTATTTGTAAAAGACAAATTATGAATCTTACCATGAAGTCGTCAGTCATGCGGCTGATTACGAAAGAACTCCAGTCATCTCGTGTAATACCATAGCCAATCGGTGGATCTTTCAACTCATTTGGTTTATCCATCTTGCTGAAAATGAACTTTTGAGTGAGAAAAGCTTTATATTGACGCCATTTATTATTTGCTGAACTTAGACATCCCTTCTTCCAGCTTTGGTCAATATTGTACGTCAGCTGTAGAAAATTATTAAAAAAAACAGCACATTCAATATATCGTAACCATTTGAGAGCTAATTGAAATTGTGTAAGCATTATAACTTACATTCACCGATTCCCATATTAACTCTTTAACATCATTTGGAACCTGCTTCCAGGTCTTGTAGCTTATCTTAATCTTCTCTCGAACGAGCACGCCAATATAACTTTGCATTTCACCTGCAAATTCTCCAATTGGCTGTCCAATCTTGTTGAACTTTACATCCTTCCTAATTCCATGCACCCTTTGCCTAACAAGCTTATCCAAATGTGTACGACCTCTACATGTCCTTGTTGATTCGGTCTCTGTAGATTCAATTACTGTTTGACCCTCACAACTATTGTTAGTCGTAGAATATGCAGTACTATTTCCTTTAGCCTTATCAATCTTTCATAATATATTGCTCTTCTCAACCGTTTCATCAACTTGATACCTTATAGGAAGCTTTCCACGAGCTGCCATAGTGTCATCAAAGAAATGAGGAGATTATTGAATGCCGAAACCTTGTCAAGCTCCTCAATGACCCAATTCCTGCAAAAAAATAATAGACAACTTGTTGATCAGCTGTACGAACTTATGGTATCACATGAAAATAATATACGTGGAACTTTATATTATGACCCAGGAACCCACAACTGCTTAAATGACCGACTATTTGTCGGAATGGATGAAATTTAGATGGTAATGTCATCCTTATTATATAATTATATTTATCAAGATATGAACAATGCAAAAAACACTAGATGGATTTTGGAATTTTACCCCATAATATGATCACCTCCTGCCAACAAGAACAATTCACGTGGTCAGAACGAAAAATTGCTTTCTCATAGCAGCATTGATACAAATGACACAAATTCAGACTTCTTCTTTCATTTAAGTCCCTGCAAAGTAAACACCGTCTCTTCGAAAACTTTCTTGAATCCAGAATGTTAATTTTGTGAATGAGGCCAACAACTCAGAAGGACGTCAAGCCGGTAATATGACGGAACTTTTCGTATGAGACCCAGAAAAAAAATTGCCAGGGGCCGAGCCTAGCCCACGTCGGTAGAAATCCCTTCCACAGTGCCCGAAATCCTTCAATTCTAACAGTCTTCACAAGACAATCATAGGAGTTTCTATATCTGAACTTTCTTTCCGCCCCGGTGGCTTGGTTCATCATTCTAGTCTTAACTACATCTGCTGGACAGTTCAAAGCAGTAGCTGAAAGACCGGACATAATGGAAGACATAGTGTGTTCATATATGTTGTCACTACAAATCTAATTTTCGATAATGAATCGTTTGGCATGGTCGTTGTAACACCCCGTTTTTATCTTAATTGATGTTATTTGAGATAATTAGTGATTTCAGAATTCGAGAGCCGACTTTTTATTGATCAAGGACTATTTTGCAATTTTTGGATTTTTCAGGGACTATAACACAAAATTGAGATTTTTTAGATATTTATAAGGTGGAATTGACTTTGAGAACACTTCTATTCTTCCTCTTGCACGTTTTCTCCATGTTAGGCGACCCAAAGCTTCTCCAAGCTTTTGTGATTTCATTTCTAGCTCAATTCGTCCGATAGAATTGATTTCTGACTTGATATCTGCGATCACAGTGACGAGTGCTCCGTTTGGAAGTAAGTTTATCTTAATTCTGAGAAGTTTGAATTTATTGATGTTGTCAAAATTTGTTTATATTCGGAGAGGATGATTATGAGTTAGCAGTGATCGTATATCTAAGACAGTTCGAATATCTAACGACAATCGGAATTGTTATGAATTTTCTTGTCATTTTCGAAAATGATGTTTTTGAGATGTGTTGATTTTGTGTTGGGTTTGATGTTTGAGGATTGGAATGAGTATGTTGAGCTGTTGTTTTGCTGTCTGCATTTCCGGATTGGTCAGTTTATAGCCGTTATGCCGCCAGTTTGAGTTTTGGATATCGTTTCGATATTTTGATCGTATTGAGTTTTGATTGAGTTTTGATATCAATTTTGATCCGTGACTTCTTCTGATAGATTGATTGGGAGTCCTTGAAGTTGTTAGAGTTGCAGCTTTTGGCAAGTTTGAAAGAGTTGAGCCGGTATAGTATCGATGTCTTTCTTTATTGATTAACGAACTTGATTGGATAGTTTTTGAATTGAGAATTGTTGTTTTCAGATTGAAGTTTGGAACAACAAAGAAGAGGTATAAGACGACTTTGGAATGGAATGGGACGATTAACTCGAATCAAGATTGATTCGAGTGTCCTAGAAGAAATCACATACTGCATGTTTGATTGCTTATTTGATTATATGATTGAATTTATATTGAGTGCATGAGATTACATATGCATTCATAATGAGCCTTGATTTATTCAATTTGAATTAGATGATCTAGGGATTGTAGTTGAGTAGCTTGGTAGGCGATTTACTACCTTGTCGAGTAGCTCACTATAATGCTCTTGAGTCTAGAGGATTAAAGCATGCCATGTCCACCTCGAGAGGAGATTCGGTGTGATTGTGGATGTTTTTAGCCTCGGGATCCCAAACCGAAGAAAGAAAGAATAGAAGAATTTCATTTGATTATCTGAGTCTGATAATCCAGAAGTTTAAATACATGCATATCATTTTAAATACAGTACTCGATTGGATTATTTTATTATATGGGGAACGAGTTCTTATATGACTTTATATGTTTATTTGATTGCATGTCAGTCTCTTTTACTGAGAATATCATTCTCATTGAATTATTCGGCTGTTGTCTTTGTATGTGTACTTGGCAACAGGTGGGGCAGGAATGAATCAGAGACAACATGGCTAGAGGACTGAGAGAATAGAGTGAGGCTTGGATGTTAGGAGTCACTTTGTAATTGAACTCCTTTTTGTACTGAATAAGTCCGAACTAGATGGACCTTTTTATGCATGCTTTATTTTGTGAGGTTTGTATAACTCTTTACATTTATGTTGTATCTTGTTGAATGGGATTTTGATGTTGTTATTGTAGATTGAATGGAATTGAAATTGTAGAAGAAAACCAGAATTTTTCTAGGCAGAGGGCCTCGCTCGATCGGCGAATTCTTGCGGATCGAGCGAGCACCTTTATTAGCGAGGCAGAGTATGTGAATTTTATGCTCGCTCGATCGGTAAGATTTTACCGATCGAGCGAGGGGTCCTGATCCTTGGACAGAGAACTGGAATATTTTGGCCCGCTCGATCGGTAAGATTTTACCGATCGAGCGAGAACCTCCTTTAATTTTTTTTAATTCTTTAATCCTATTCTTTTAATTGAGTTGATTAATTTAATTACACTGAGATTTCATGATTAGAATCTAGGCCTCACATTAAGTGGTATCATAGAGATAAGTTCCTGGATTTTGTTCTAGAAGTGAGCGGGGTAGACCGAGTCCGCTTGACCTTGATTTCTCGCATGTGATTGATTAATTCTATGATTACAGAATATGCGAGCATTCTTTATGGATTGAAAATTTATTTGAATTACGTGACATGGGGATTCAAATTGTTAAAGCATGATTTGATTGAGATATGAACTGTATTCATGCATTGATCTGAGTTCTATCTATCATATTGGTAAGACGACCAGAGGTTTCTTAACACTGATTGGTGAGATGTGAATTGAATTATCCGTGTTCTAACCCCTGTCAATTTAGATGGGTACTCGAAGAAGGCTAGACATGAATACTCCACCGATTGTTCCTACTACAGAAACTCCTCTGGTTATGACTCCTCCAGTGGTACAGATGGATGAAACGATCACGCCTGTGGAAGCATTACTGAAAAGATTCAAATCCTTCAGGCCACCGTATTTGAATGGGAAAGAGAATCTGGTAGATTGTGAGAGTTGGTTTGATGATATAGATCAGCTCTTCGATTCGCTCGACTACTCTGACGACCGCAGGGTTAGATTTGTTATTCATCAATTGCAGGGAGTGGCAAAAAGTTGGTGGATGACAACCAAGAAAGCCAAAGAGAACAGAGGTACGGAAATCACTTGGGCATTTTTTAAATCTGAATTCTATAAAAGATTTTTCCCAGTTTTCTATCGAATGGACAAAGGTGCCGAGTTTGAAAATTTGAAGCAATGGAATATGAGTATCGAGGACTATGCTGCGAAATTTGACAGTTTACTGAGGTTCGCCCCGCATATTGCCGACAATGAGGAGGCAAAAGCAGACCAGTTCATGTTTGCACCCTGACATCTTTATTTTGGTGAATACTGGGAGGCCAGATAACTTTTCAGATTCGATGGATCAGGCCAAGGGGGCAGAAACGGGAATGTTAAGGAAGAGGGAGAATCAGTACCAGCCTCAACAGCAATAGCAGAGGCAGTATCAAAATCAGCCGCAGATGAATGAGGGTGGTGAAAGTGGTGGTGGCAAGAAGAACTATTTCTGTCCCAAAGGAAAGCAGTTCAAGAAGTTTGGAAGCAGTTCTTAGAGCTCGAGTGGTTCGAGATAGTTCAGTTCTGGTCAGGGTTCAGGATCTTCTGGAGCTTTATGTAGCAAGTGCGGAGGACGACACTCCAGCGACCAGTGTAGGGGAATCTTTGGGAACTGCTACATCTGCCAGCAGACGGGACATTATGCCAGAAAGTGTCCTCAGAAGGGTTCTGACCAGACTCAGAGTGGAAATGACTCTCGACAGGCATCTCAGCCTCAGAGGCAATCGACTGCATTTCACTCGTTCCAACCTCAATAGCAGAATCATCAGGGAGGTAATCAAAGTTCGAATCAATCTTCCCGACCTCAGGCTAGAGTGTTTGCTCTGAACGAAGATGAGGCTCAAGCTGCACCGAATGATGTGATTACAGGTAATTATAAGATTTTTGGTTATCCTGCATTTATTCTGATAGATACAGGTGCTTCTCACTCTTTCTTATCTGAGAAATTTGTGTCGATGCATGCTTTGCCTTTTGAGCCTTTGCCTGCTGTAGTTTCTGTTACTTCACCTTTGGGTGGAGGAATTGTTTTGAAGAATTTCGTTAGAAATTGTGGTTTGAGTTTTGAAGGAAATTTGATCGAGTTCGACTGTATTGTACTTGGGTTGTCTGACTTTGACTGCATAGTTGATATAGATGTTTTGACTAAGTACAGGGCTAAAGTAGATTGTTTTTAGAAGATAGTACGTTTCAGACCAGAGATGGCAGATGAATGGAGATTCTTTGGTAAGGGTTCTCGTTCTAAAATTCCTTTGATATCTGTCTTATCCATGACTAGATTATTACAGAGAGGAGCCGAAGGATTTCTTGTTTATGCAATCGATATTCTGAAGTTTAGCCCTGAGCTAAGCGATATACCAATGGTTAGGGAATTCCCTGATGTGTTTGCAGATGATATTCCGGGATTACCACCTATTCGTGAGATTGAATTTGGCATCGAACTGACGTCAGGTACTCAACCAATTTCGAAAGCTCCGTACCGAATGGCTCCGATCGAATTGAAGGAACTGAAGGAGCAGTTGGAAGATTTTATTGCCAAGGGATACATTCGACCCAGTGTATCGTCTTGGGGTGCTCCTGTCCTGTTTGTTAGAAAGAAAGATGGCTCTATGCATCTCTGCATTGACTACCGCCAACTGAACCAGGCGACAGTTAAGAACATATATCCTTTACCGCATATAGATGATCTTTTTGATCAATTGTAGGGTTCTTGTATCTATTCGAAGATAGATTTGAGGTCTGGGTATCACCAGCTGAGAGTTCGTGAAGAGGATGTCCCTAAGACGGCGTTTCGAACGAGGTATGGCCATTTTGAATTTCTTGTCATGCCGTTCGGTTTGACGAACGCCCCAACGGTCTTTATGGGGTTGATGAACCGAATCTTTCAGCGTTTTCTTGATGAGTTTGTGATTATTTTCATTGACGATATCTTGATCTATTCTAAGAGCCGTACCGAACATGCAGAACATTTGAGAACTGTGTTGCAGATTTTGAGGACAGAACAGTTATTCGCCAAGATTTCGAAATGTGAGTTTTTCTTGACAAAGTTGTCTTTCTGGGGCACATTATTTCAGGAGATGGGATTGCTGTGGATCCCAGCAAGATAGAAGCAGTGACGAACTGGCGTAGGCCGACTTCTGTGCCAGAAATCCACAGTTTTATGGGTTTGGCGGGTTACTATCGTAGATTTATTCTGTAGTGACCCTTACCCGGATCACCTACTAAACAGAACTTATGCATGCAATTAACTTAATTAAACAGATATCAGAATAAAACTGCGGAATCCAATAACATTATACAATCCCAAGTAAAGGAATCTGTAATTATCCAATAATATAAAACCAAATCGAATAGCTGTATAAACCCAAACGACAGTAATAAAACCTAGACGAAGCTCCAGCTGGCCAACCACTGACTAGCCCCTCCTGGATCTACCCTCCTCGTCCAATTGCAAACCTGCCCCATGGAATAGGGTGTCCAGAAAATACAGAGTACGAGACGTGAGCATAAAACGCTCAGTGCGAGAGTATGAGTATACATGCATGCAAAGTGAACTCCCTATAGACTCGAGTTCAAGGATCAGATAACAGAGACAGACCGGGCCCTGGTATGTAGCACGCTGTGCCGTCTCTTCAGGAGGTGGCTCCCATACCGAGATAACCGTGGAAACGCCGGACCCAAATCGATGGAAGTCCATCCACTAACAGGATAGGGTACAACCTTACTAACAGACATCTCGAAGGAGATACAGCAAGATGCAAATGAATGCAGCATAATATCATGGCATATAAATCATGCGGTCACATAATACATGCATACTCAGTCAGGATATCTCGAACAGTACTTTCGTACCTCAATACAGTGAAAGCTCTACCAACTCTAGGTCCACGCCTATAGTCTGCTCTACACTGCCAAATGATACTACTATCATTAAAGTGCTCTAAAAGCCTTAACTAAGCTATTGCATACTCCTAAATATTTATAGGAAGCAAAAGCTATACCTTCGTCCGTCGTTAGCCCTTTGATGTCGATGCCTCCAGAACTTGGGCACGACTCCGCTACGACTACCGAACGCCTCTCCGACCTCCGGACCAAGCCTAAGAAGACTAGAACAGCTCCAAAAGGACTAGAAAGGAAAGGAGAACTCGGAATTGGCAAATGAAAGTGAAGTCTCGGCCTTCTATTTATAGACAACGATAGGAACTTCCGATCCTTGATCGGAACGTCCGAACCTCGATCGGAACGTCCGATCCTGTCATCGGAGCTTCCGAAGATCCTGATCTGCCACGTGTCAAAATATCACTTGACGACTCCGGATAGGGGTGATCGGAGCCTCCGGTCCTGATCGGAGCTTCCGATCCAACCACACGTCATGCCTGACGTAATAACATCGGTGCCTCCGATCGCTCATCGGAGCTTCCGATCCTGTTCGGAGCTTCCGATCGTGCCTTCGGAGCTTCCGATCCGTCCGATACCTAATTCAATTAATTAGCATTAATCCTTTAATTACTCAATTAGGGCACGGGCTACTACATTCTCCCCCACTTAAGATATTTCGTCCTCGAAATCAGATCTTAAGTACCGAATGCAAATACAGAAATCAGAAACATTCTTTTATTCAAATCAAACGTTTACAGAGTTTGCAACTGAATACAACTTAAAGAATGAAATCAAAACAACTCAGGATGGTCTTTACGCATCCTGTCCTCAAGCTCCCAAGTAGCTTCCTCAGTGCCTCGGCGCTGCCACTGAACTAAAACTAAAGGAATGACTTTGTTCCGTAAAACCTTATCCTTATAATCAAGGATGCGAAGAGGTTTCTCAACATAAGTCAAATCCTTGTCTACCTGAACCTCAGATCGCTGCAGAATATGAGATTCATCCGCCACATACCGTCGCAACAGAGATACGTGGAACACGTCGTGAATACTGGATAGATGCGGTGGCAAAGCTAGTCGATAAGCCAAATCGCCAATGCTCTCCAAGACCTCAAACGGACCGATAAATCTGGGAGACAACTTGCCCTTAAGGCCAAATCTGAGAATCTTGCGGAAAGGTGACACTCTCAGAAACACTTTCTCCCCAACCTCGAACTGCAAAGGCCTACGCTTGATATTAGCATAACTGGCCTGACGATCCTGTGCAGTCTTAATCCGTTTCTTGATCTGATCAACAATGTCTATCGCCTGCTGGATAAACTCCGGTCCTTTAGCCTGTCTCTCCCCCACTTCTTCCCAGAAGAGTGGAGTACGACAACGTCGCCCATACAACGCTTCAAAAGGTGCCATCCCAATACTAGTATGATAGCTGTTGTTGTAAGCGAACTCGATCAACGGCAAATGATCCTGCCAGGTTGAACCAAAATCCATGAGGCACGCTCTAAGCATATCCTCTAACGTATGGATAGTGCGCTCTGACTGACCATCAGTCTCTGGATGATAGGCTGTACTCAAACTGAGAGTAGTACCCATCGCACGCTGAACACTCCCCCAGAATCTAGAAGTAAACCTGGGGTCCCGATCGCTGACGATGCTCACAGGCACTCCATGAAGTCGAACGATCTCCTGAATGTACATCCGTGCCATGCGATCAACAGAGTACTCTCGGCTATAGGCAATGAAATGCGCTGACTTGGTGAGTCGGTCCACCACAACCCAGATAGCATCACAGTTCTTCGGGGATACCGGCAAATGGGTCACAAAGTCCATAGTGATAAACTCCCATTTCCATTCAAGAATAGGCAGACTGTGAAGCAATCCTCCAGGTCGTCGGTGCTCTGCCTTGACCTGTTGACACACCAAACATCTCGAAACAAACTGATAAACACTGCGTTTCATTCCCTTCCACCAGAAACGAGTACGTAGATCCTTGTACATCTTGTTACTCCCAGGATGAATACTCAACTTAGTGCGATGTGCTTGAGACAAAATCTCCTCTCGCAACTCTTCATCCTGTGGAATCACAAGCCTACTAGACAAACACAGAAAGCCATCTGACTGATAATGAAATCCAGACGAGCTACCCTCGTTAGCTAGACGAGCTAAACGCTGGGTCTTTGAATCAGACATCTGAGCATCTCGGATCCGCGAATACAAGGTTGGCTCAGATAATATCGCAAACATTTGGATACTCTGCATACCTTTCTTATGCTTGAAGGTATAACCTGAAGTACAACAGTCACTGATCGCACTAGACATCGAACAAGTCTGAAGTGCGGATAGTCGCACCTTGCGACTCAAAGCATCAGCGGTGAGATTAGCAGCTCCCGGATGGTACTTAATCTTGCAATCATAGTCCTTAAGCAAGTCCATCCAACGTCTCTGTCTCATCTTCAATTCTGCCTGAGTGAACAAATACTTGAGACTCTTATGGTCGGTGAAGATCTCAAATTTCTCGCCATAAAGATAATGACGCCAGATCTTCAAAGCGAACACAATGACTGCTAACTCCAAATCATGGACTGGGTAGTTGTCCTCGTGAAGCTTCAGCTGTCTAGAAGCGTATGCGATCACATGCCCATTCTGAGTCAGGACACAACCTAACCCCTGAAGAGAAGCATCCGTGTAAACTACATACCCTCCAGATCCTGACGGTAATGCTAACACCGGCGCAGAAGTCAACCGCCGTCGAAGCTCACGGAAATTCTCCTCACACTCGGAGGACCACTCAAAATCCACACCCTTGCGGGTAAGCTGCGTCAACGGTCGAGCTAACTGAGAGAAATTCAGAATGAAGCGACGATAATGCCCTGCTAGACCCAGAAAACTACGGATCTCAGCAACTGTCGTCGGACGCGACCAATTAAGTACCGCTTCAATCTTGCTTGGATCAACAGAAATCCCCTCCCTGGATATGATATGGCCAAGAAAAACCACTCTATCCATCAAGAACTCACACTTGCTCAGCTTGGCGTACAATTGCTCATCTCGAAGAGTCTGCAGTACCAACCGCAAGTGAGAAACATGCTCTTCCGTATTACGCGAATACACCAAGATGTCGTCAATAAAGTCCATGACAAACTTGTCCAAATACTCCCTGAAGACACGGTTCATCAAATCCATGAATATAGCCGGTGCATTAGTCAAACCAAATGGCATCACTAGGAACTCGTAATGCCCATAGCGAGTACGGAATGCAGTCTTGGCTACGTCCTGATCACGGACTCTCAACTGATGATACCCAGATCTCAAGTCAATCTTGGAGTAAATTTACGTGCCCTGCAGCTGATCAAACAAGTCATCAACACGAGGCAACGGATACTTGTTCTTCACAGTGACTCGATTCAGCTGCCGATAGTCAATGCACAGCCGCATCGACCCATCCTTCTTCTTCACGAAGAGAACAGGAGCTCCCCAAGGAGATACACTAGGACGAATATACCCCTTGTCCAAAAGATCCTGTAGCTGATTCTTCAACTCACGCATCTCTGACGGAGCCAGACGATACGGTGCTCTAGAAATAGGCGAAGTACCCGGCATCAACTCTATGCCAAACTCGACTTCCCTAGCAGGAGGAAAACCCGGAATCTCATCAGGAAACACATCTGGAAATTCATCCACAACAGGAATGCTCTCTATCCCAATACTCTCAGCGGACAAATCAACTGCATAGATAAGGTAGCCTTCCCCGCCAGACTCTAGAACTCGACAGGCTCTCAAAGCTGATACCAAAGGCATCGGGGGTCGCGCTCCCTCACCATAGAAAAACCAACTCTCACTCCCTTCCGGATGAAAGCGCACTAATCTCTGATAGCAGTCCACTGAAGCTCGATAGGTAGTCAGCACATCTATTCCCAGAATGCAATCAAAGTCGTCCATCGCCAAGACCATGAGATTCGCTAACAGAATGTTCCCTTCGAACTCTAAAGGACAACCCATCACTAGACGCTTAGCCAAAGCAGATTGGCCCGTCGGAGTAGAAACAGACATCACTACGTCTAGTGCAATGCATGGTAATTTATGCCTCTTAACAAAACGTGCAGAAATGAAGGAATGAGATGCACCAGTGTCAATAAGTACAAGAGCAGGTATACCATAAAGCAGAAATGTACCTGCGATGACTTTCTCATTCTCCTCCACAGCCTGATCATGTCTCAGGGCAAACACCTGGCCAGAAGCTCGTGGCCTCAAATGAGAACTCCCAGCAGACTGTCCTTGCGACCTCTGCTGAACGGTGGCTTGAGAACCCGATCCTGAAACAGATCCAGAACTGCCTCCCCCAGACTGTGGACAATCCCTCCGGATATGACCAGTCTCTCCACAACGGAAACAAGCTCCAGAAGCTCTGTGGCACTTGTCGGATGGATGGTTCTTCCCACAGTGATCACACTTGTCCTTCTTACCATAACGGACAATACCTCCAGAACCAGAGGAAGAAGAAGATCCAGACTTCTTGAAAGTTTGGGCACGGGGACCCAAAGAACTAGTAGGCCTCGACTGAGGGAAAGACCTGTTCTGCCGAATGCTGTCCTCCGCCTGGTGACAACGGCTCACCAAACCCTCGTAGGACATGTCGTCGCCAACCGCCACACGGTCATGGATCTCAGGGTTAAGGCCCTGAAGAAACAGATTATACTTCATCTCTGAGCTATCAGCAATCTCGGGGCAATAGGATAGCAGATCAAAGAACCTCTGCTGATACTCATCGATAGACATGGCTCCCTGTCGCAGACTCAGTAGCTCGCCTGCCTTCGACTGTCGGAGTGCAGGAGGAAAATACCGCTTTTGGAAAGCTGTGCGAAACTCGGCCCAGGTGGCCACTCCTCTCGCCGCAACAAAAGGTGTAGAAGTAAACCTCCACCACCTGCGCGCACGCCCATCCAGAAGATAGCCAAGGGTCTCCATGCGGTCTAACCAGTTCTCCGCATCCTCCGGAGACTCACCTCCAACTAAGGGCTTAGGACCCATAGCTAAGAATCGACCCACAGTGAAACGCTCGTCGTCATGATGACGATGACGCCGTTCTCGACGAGGCTCCCGGTCGGCATCACCCCAACGCCCACCAATACTGCCATGAGAACTCTGGTCGTCACGATTTGACATCTACAAAAATACCTCAAGATGAGAATAAATCCCAAGAAATCTTTTGCATGCTCTGATACCATAAATGTAGTGACCCTTACCCGGATCACCTACTAAACAGAACTTATGCATGCAATTAACTTAATTAAATAGATATCAGAATAAAACTGCGGAATCCAATAACATTATACAATCCCAAGTAAAGGAATCTGTAATTATCCAATAATATACAACCAAATCGAATAGCTGTATAAACCCAAACGACAGTAATAAAACCTAGACGAAGCTCCAGCTGGCCAACCACTGACTAGCCCCTCCTGGATCCACCCTCCTTGTCCAATCGCAAACCTGCCCCATGGAATAGGGTGTCCAGAAAATACAGAGTACGAGACGTGAGCATAAAACGCTCAGTGCGAGAGTATGAGTATACATGCATGCAAAGTGAACTCCCTATAGACTCGAGGTCAAGGATCAGATAACAGAGACAGACCGGGCCCTGGTATGTAGCACGCTGTGCCGTCTCTTCAGGAGGTGGCTCCCATACCAAGATAACCGTGGAAACGCCGGACCCAAATCGATGGAAGTCCATCCACTAACAGGATAGGGTACAACCCTACTAACAGACATCTCGAAGGAGATACAGCAAGATGCAAATGAATGCAACATAATATCATGGCATATAAATCATGCGGTCACATAATACATGCATACTCAGTCAGGATATCTCGAACAGTACTTTCGTACCTCAATACAGTGAAAGCTCTACCAACTCTAGGTCCACGCCTATAGTCTGCTCTACACTGCCAAATGATACTACTATCATTAAAGTGCTCTAAAAGCCTTAACTAAGCTATTGTATACTCCTAAATATTTATTGGGAGCAAAAGTTATACCTTCGTCCGTCGTTAGCCCTTTGATGTCATGCCTCCAGAACTTGGGCACGACTCCGCTACGACTACCGAACGCCTCTCCGACCTCCGGACCAAGCCTAAGAAGACTAGAACAGCTCCAAAAGGACTAGAAAGGAAAGGAGAACTCGGAATTGGCAAATGAAAGTGAAGTCTTGGCCTTCTATTTATAGACAACGATCGGAACTTCCGATCCTTGATTGGAACGTCCGAACCTCGATCGGAACGTCCGATCCTGTCATCGGAGCTTCCGAAGATCCTGATCTGCCACGTGTCAAAATATCACTTGACGACTCCGGATAGGGGTGATCGGAGCCTCCGGTCCTGATCGGAGCTTCCGATCCAACCACACGTCATGCCTGACGTAATAACATCGGTGCCTCCGATCGCTCATCG
Organism: Henckelia pumila; assembly: GCF_033568475.1. Classification (NCBI taxonomy): domain Eukaryota; kingdom Viridiplantae; phylum Streptophyta; class Magnoliopsida; order Lamiales; family Gesneriaceae; genus Henckelia; species Henckelia pumila. The sequence continues at coordinate 146,456,241 of NC_133120.1, forward strand.
GAGCTTCCGATCCTGTTCGGAGCTTCCGATCGTGCCTTCGGAGCTTTCGATCCGTCCGATACCTAATTCAATTAATTAGCATTAATCCTTTAATTACTCAATTAGGGCACGGGCTACTACATATTCAGGGTTTCTCTTCTATTGCGAAGCCTATCACCCAGCTGACTCAGAAGAATGCTCCTTTTCTGTGGACAGATGATTGTGAAGCCATTTTTGTTGAGTTGAAGAAGTGATTAACCAGTGCTCCGATTCTTTCTATTCCATCTGGTACTGGAGGTTTCACAGTTTATTGCGATGCTTCTCATCTTGGTCTTGGTTGTATTCTTATGCAGAGGAAGCACGTGATAGCATATGCATCGAGGCAGCTGAAACCACACGAGACTCGCTACCCAGTCCATGATCTTGAACTTTCTGCTATTGTTTTTGCCTTGAAGATTTGGCGTCACTACTTGTACGGTGAGTCTTTTGAGATCTTTTCGGATCATAAGAGTCTTAAATACTTATTTTCACAGTCTGAGTTGAATATGAGATAGAGGAGATGGTTAGATTTGTTGAAGGACTTCGACTACGAGATTAAGTATTACCCGGGGAAGTCGAATGCAGCTGCCGATGCTTTGAGTCGTAAGCTTTGCTCTTTATCTCTTTCGACGATCGGTGTGTCTCGTTTGATTGACGACTGTTGCAATTTTGGATTGGAGTTTGAGTCAGATAGGAATCCGATCAGATTTTTTGCGATTCAGGCCGAGCCAGAGTTGTTTGTGTCGATCAGAGAAGCACAAAAACCAGATGAGAGTATTCAGAAGTCGATAGAGAAAGTGAGATCAGGACACCAGTCTGAGTTTCAGGTCAGGGATGATGTTTTGTTTGTGAATAGCCGTATTGTTGTGCCTGAGATTGATGAGTTAAGACAGCGTATTCTGAGAGAGGCGCATTGCAGTCGGTTCAGTGTTCATCCCAGAGGCCGAAAGATATATAACGACCTGAAGAGTTAGTTTTGGTGGAAGAAGATGAAGAGTGATGTTGCGAGGTTTGTTTCCCGATGTCTGAACTGTCAACAAGTGAAAGCAGAGAGAAAGAGGTCGGGAGGTCTTCTGCACAGTTTGTCTATTCCGGAATGGAAGTGGGATCATATCTCGATGTACTTCGTCACGAAACTACCCCGGTCTCTTCGGGGTTGTGATGCTATTTGTGTTGTGATTGATTGGTTGATGAAGTCTGCTTGTTTCATTCCGTATCGGATGACTTATCGACACGACCAGATGGCAGAGTTGTACGTCAAAGAGATCGTCAGATTGCACGGTGTGCCGAGATCCATTATTTCTGACCGAGATCCTCGGTTTACTTCTCACTTCTGGCACAGTGTGCAAGATGCTCTTGGTACTAGATTACACTTGAGTACAGCATACCATCCTCAGACCGACGGTCAATCAGAACGGACGATTCAGACTCTGGAGGATATGTTACGAGCAGTGGTGCTTGACTTTGGAACTACTTGGCAAGATTCATTGCCTCTCGTTGAGTTTTCATACAACAACAGCTTCCAGACGAGTATAGGAATGACACCCTTTGAGGCATTGTACGGAAAGAAGTGCAGATCTCCTCTGTACTGAGATGAGATGTCTGAGTCCCCAGACTTGGGACCAGATATGATTCGTGATATGGCTGAGCAGGTGAAGATTATTCGATTGAGAATGAAAACTGCTCAGGACCGACAAGCGAAGTATGCGAATATCCGTCGCAGACCTCTATCTTTCGATCAGGGAGACCGTGTATTCTTGAAAATTTCTCCGTTTAGAGGTACTGTTAGATTTGGGGAAGAAAGGGAAGTTGTCACCGAGATTCATCAGTCCGTATGAAGTTCTACAGAAGATAGGTGATCTAGCCTACCGTCTAGCACTTCCTCCTTCTTTATCTGGTATTCCCGATGTCTTTTACGTCTCGATGTTGAGAAATACCATCCCGATCCTTCTCATGTGCTTCAGCCTGACGAAGCCGAACTTGATGAAACTCTGAGTTATTTCGAGAGGCCGATTCAGATCCTTGACAGAAAGGAGAAACAGCTCAGAACCAAATCGATACCTTTGGTGAAAGTTCAGTGGAGTCGTCACGGAGTCGAAGAAGCGACTTGGGAGACAGAATCTGACATGAGACAGAGATTTCCTGATTTATTCGTCTGATGTGAGTTCTTAATTCTGTTCTTGAATTCGTAATTATCTTCTTATGAGTTGATATCGATGATTTCGAGGACGAAATCTTTTCTTAGAGGGAGAGAATTTTAACGCCCCGTTTTTATCTTAATTGATGTTATTTGAGATAATTAGTGATTTCAGAATTCGAGAGCCGACTTTTTATTGATCAGGAACTATTTTGCAATTTTTGGATTTTTCAGGGACTATAACACAAAATTGAGATTTGTTAGATATTTATAAGGTGGAATTGACTTTGAGAACACTCTTCTTCTTCCTCTTGCACGTTTCCTCCATGTAAGGCGACCCAAAGCTTCTCCAAGCTTTTGTGGTTTCATTTCTAGCTCAATCCGTCCGATAGAATTGATTTCTGACTTGATATCTGCGATCACAGTGACATGTGCTCCGTTTGGAAGTAAGTTTATCTTAATTCTGAGAAGTTTGAATTTATTGATGTTGTAAGAATTTGTTTATATTCGGAGAGGATGATTATGAGTTAGCAGTGATCGTATATCTAAGACGGTTCGAAGATCTAACGACAATCGGAATTGTTATGAATTTTTTTGTCATTTTCGAAAATGATGTTTTTGAGATATTTTGATTTTGTGTTGGGTTTGATGTTTGAGGATTGGAATGAGTATGTTGAGCTGTTGTTTTGCTGTCTGCATTTTCGGATTGGTCAGTTTATAGCCGTTATGCCGTCAGTTTGAGTTTTGGATATCGTTTCGATATTTTGATCGTATTGAGTTTTGATATCAATTTTGATCCGTGACTTCTTCTGATAGATTGATTGGGAGTCCTTGAAGTTGTTAGAGTTGCAGCTTTTGGCAAGTTTGGAAGAGTTGAGCCGGTATAGTATCGATGTCTTTCTTTATCGATTAATGAACTTGATTGGATAGTTTTTGAATTGAGAATTGTTGTTTTCAGATTAAAGTTTGGAACGACAAAGAAGAGGTATAAGACGACTTTGGAATGGAATGAGACGATTAACTCGAATCAAGATTGATTCGAGTGTCCTAGAAGAAATCACATACTGCATGTTTGATTGCTTATTTGATTATATGATTGAATTTATATTGAGTGCATGAGATTACATATGCATTCATATTGAGCCTTGATTTATTCAATTTGAATTAGACGATCTAGGGATTGTAGTTGAGTAGCTTGGTAGGCGATTTACTACCTTGTCGAGTAGCTCACTATAATGTTCTTGAGTCTAGAGGATTAAAGCATGCCATGTCCACCTCAAGAGGAGAGTCGGTGTGATTGTGGATGTTTTTAGCCTTGGGATTCCAAACCGAAGAAAGAAAGAATAGAAGAATTTCATTTGATTATCTGTGTCTGATAATCCAAAAGTTTAAAGACATGCATATCATTTTAAATACAGTACTTGATTGGATTATTTGATTATATGGGGAACGAGTTCTTATATGACTTGATATGTTTATTTGATTGCATGTCAGTCTCTTTTACTGGGAATATTATTCTCACCGAATTATCCGGCTGTTGTCTTTGTTTGTATGTGTACTTGGCAACAGGTGGGGCAGGAATGAATCAGAGACAACATGGCTAGAGGATTGAGAGAATAGAGTGAGGCTTGGATGTTAGGAGTCACTTTGTAATTGAACTCCTTTTTGTATTGAATAAGTCCGAACTAGATGGACCTTTTTATGCATGCTTTATTTTGTGAGGTTTGTATAACTCTTTACATTTATGTTGTATCTTGTTGAATGGGATTTTGATGTTGTTATTGTGGATTGAATGGAATTGAAATTGTAGAAGAAAACCAGAATTTTTCTGGGCAGAGGGTCTCGCTCGATCGGCGAATTCTTGCGGATCGAGCGAGCACCTTTATTAGCGAGGCAGAGTATGTGAATTTTATGCTCGCTCGATCGGTAAGATTTTACCGATCGAGCGAGGGGTCCTGATCCTTGGACAGAGAACTGGAATATTTTGGCCCGCTCGATCGGTAAGATTTTACCGATCGAGCGAGCACCTCATTTAAATTTTTTTTTTTTAATTCTTTAATCCTATTCTTTTAATTGAGTTGATTAATTTAATTACACTGAGATTGCATGATTAGAATCTAGGCCTCACAGTCGTAACAAGCTAATTCGCCCATGTTAACTAAGAATTCTCTTTGCACATTAGGGGAAGCGCCTTTCCAAAGTCCCAAATATCCTTCAGAGTAAAAGATTTTGGTTAGGGCATCGAACAGCCCCGAGTACCTAGGTCGTAAACCTTGGCCCACCATACGACCATCTGCTTGCATCCTCACTTTGATGAGATCAGTAGGGCTTGCAATTACCTACGCTAAGAACATAAAAGTAAGAACCAAAAAAGTGAGAAATGAGAGCTCGGTTCTGACATATGATTGTCAAAAATTTAAATGTAAAGGGTGTTACTGATATTTTGGTATGTGAAGCACATACAAGGAATGATTATATTGCACAAAAAATTGTCATCATGGATAGAAGTTATGAAGAAATAGAAATATTTTTTGAGTAAGCTAATTATTCCCTCAAGAGTGAAGTAAATAGAAGTTTGACAGCAAGAACAAGAGGCCGAGCAGAGCTGAAATCAGATATCATGATCCAACGGCTAGACGGGGAAGAAAAATGGAGAAAACCGTCAAAGCAAATAAGATTTTGTTATAAGTTGATAAATGTCACCTGTATGGATGTGTATACATGGAACGTAAAATCAAGAGCAAAGGCACCACAAGACTAAGTGCAGTAAAGATTATCTCGCGTGCAATTTGTAGGTTATCTAACCAAAATAAACTACAATTTAACTCATTATTGGCCTTCATTCTTCACCAAGGGATGTAATGGGATGCAACTTGGAATGCATTGCTTACACACCAAATCAATCAGTGAATCCACAAGCTTTAAGTTGTATAACGAGAAAGGGTATCGGTTTAGTTTGATCACACTTTATGTAGTCGCAATACGTGATGGCAGGGTTCAACCGTCCAAGTTTCTTATAATTGGTGTTCACATGCCATGAACCACATAGAATTGGGACCTTCGAAGTGCTCTGGTTGTACTACATAAAAGCAGTTGATCTAGCTCGTAGAACATGCTCCATTACTGGTCGAAAAGGCAGTATTTTACTAACAAGCACACCTTTTTTCGCCCCTGATGCAGTTTAAAAATGTCGTCTTGTTTACAAATTCCCAAACATCCTGCGTAGAGGACGCTGATGAACCCATAAATGTCGATTGTCATAGCTGACCTCCCTCAATAGTAGACGTGATGACTGCCGATTATTAAACTAAACTAGCTGAAGCATTAATAGTGTTCGCTTCCTATGGGAAATAATAATTCTGATGAACCAAGAAAGCAACTTTGAAGGTTGAACAGATGAAAGATAGAAGTTGAAATATCTCTCGATTAAAATTAACTTACAACAGGAAACAAACTTTATGATCTTCTGATCCACCTTTCCTAGCTAAAATGCACGCAATTCACCGAAATTCAAAGAAATTAGCCTATTTGCAAATGCATTGAAGAATTCCCAGTTTTCAATGTATTCACTTACTAATAATATGCTTAGGATTTTTCTTAGAATTTGAAACTTAAATCAATAGAAATGGTAAAAATACATAAAAACAACTCGAAAAGTATATAAGATGATAACAAAGGCATATGTACAGTGCCAAGACTCACCAAATCCCACTAAGCACAATCCACCTCAAAACATTGATTCCCACTGAAGTAAACATCAAAATGGAATTGGGGCCCTCCATTTGGCCTCGGGTCCCCCCTCCTCAAAAAATTCTCTTTGACTACAAACCCCACCAAACTAACCATGGTTAACAACTCAGCCTGAGTCAAGAAACCACACGTGTGGAGCATGGATGTAGTAGTAGTAGTAGTAGTAGTACAAATTGGGCAGAATAAAAACTCAGAGAAATGTCTCTCTGTTCCCATTTTGCATCACTACCTCACCTCCCCCAACAAAGTTAAAAGAGAATTCGAAGCCTTCTCTCATTTGGGAGATCGTTTCTTTCTAGACTTCTAAGTTCTACCTATTTGTTTCTCCTTTTCTTGAAAATTTTCCACCCATTCACCAAAAGCACAAAAAAAAGTAAACCTAGACTTAGCATCTACTAAAAGACCACGAAACAAGAGAACGAAGCTAGAGAACAAAGAAACAAAACTTACACAGTGATGGTCGCGACTGTAGTGTAGATCTAAGCTGTAAACTTGAGATTGAAGTCGCGATTGGAGTTGCTAAGGCTTGGGCTAGCTGAAAGGAGGCCGGGCGACTAGATTCCGGCGATCGATCGGCGTCTTGGTCACCGGAGAAGAGGCGGGTTGAAAGGGCGACGGGGTTAGGGCTAGGGATTGGGTTTTTTTCTTTCCATCGCACTTGTGCCAATAAAGCTGCGTGTAGTAGGTTATTATTATTTTTTGAGTGTGTAGTGTAGGTTTATATATGTGTAATTTTTTTTTTAAAAAAATAAATAAATAACAACGACAACGGATTTAAATTGTGTTGTCGTAGACCCCAAAAAAACGCAAATAGACAACGGTTAATTAAAACCGTTGTCGTAGGTCAAAAAAATCTGCTCATAAATAATGGTTTTCAAAACCGTTGTCTTTGACATATATACGACAACGATTTTTTAAAAACCGTTGTCGTTATTAATTAAAAAATGGTCTACGACAACGGTATTTCTAAAAACCGTTGTTAAAGACTAAAAGACAACGGTTTACATATAAAACCGTTGTCGTTTTAGTGTGGTTAATTAATAAATTTGTTGTAGTAAATTGTCTTAGGCTCAGATTTGCGTTTTCCGCCATCTCTTCCTCAGGAATTTCAGTATGAATCTCGTCCTCTTCCTGTCTTATACGACTTTCTCTCCTTCGCCTGTGTAAAGTTCTTTCGATCTCCGGGTCGTAGGGGAATTCTTCTTCAGAAGAATCACCTGAAAACATGAACGACAGAGAAAAACTAGAAACAAAGAAAAGAAAAGAGAGTGAGATTAAACAAAATAAAAAGAACACAATAAATTAAACACCGTTCCCCGGCAACGGCGCCAAAATTTGGTAGCGCTAAGTCGTGTCACGCCCAAATTACCCAACTCAATCAGATAAACAAAGTATGTAGTAGTGAGAGTAGGGATCGTTCCCACGAGGAAAGAGAAATTTAATATGTTCTAAAATAAAATAAAGAGGGTTTTGAGTTTTGAAATTAACTACTAAAAATTTAAAAGCAATATTTAATGAAATTCTATCAACTATCATGCAAGATTAAATTATAACGAAGAAATAAATAAGAAACAAGCCTTGGTATCGGTTGAATACACCCTTGAAATTATTCATTCGATCATCGATTACCTAGAAATAATTAATTCTATCAAATATTCATCATTGAAAATCAAATTCCTGTTTCACCTTAATCTTAGTTAATTAGACATAAGCGTTCTATGTTAACCCTTACTAATGAATTAACCCAATACAAGCAATTAGATTTAAGTCCACGATAGCATGCAAACTAGTGAAACTGATGAATCTAGACAACACATACACAAGCGGATGTATTTAGCCTAATCAATTGTTGTTCCTACAATTTAATTGATTCACAAGCGGAAATTATCAATCGTAGTTGCTTCACAAATTAGTTGATTCAAACAATTACGGATTTGAATTCTAATTTAGCATTAGATTGTATAGCAAAATTGTAGTGACCCTTACCTGGATCACCTACTAAACAGAACTTAGGCATGCAATTAACTTATTTAAACGGATATCAGAATAAACTGCGGAAATCATAAACAATATACAATCCCAAAGCAAGGAATCTATAAATACCCAAATATTATACAACCATATCGAACAGCTGCATTAATCCAAATAACAACAGAATAAAACCTAGGCGAAGCTCCAACTGCCTAGCCCCTCTTGGATCCACCCTCCTCGTCCAATCGCAAACCTGCCCCATGGAATAAGGTGTCCGGAAAAACACAGAGTACGAGACATGAGCATAAAACGCTTAGTACGAGAGTTTGAGTATACATGCATGCAAAGTGAACTCCCTATAAAACTCGAGGTCAAGAATCAGATAATAGAGACAGACCAGGCCCTGGTATGTAGCACGCTGTGCCATCGCTTCAGGAGGTGGCTTCCATACCATAATACCAGTGGATATGACGGACCCAAATAGATGGAAGTCCAACCACTAACCGGATAGGAAAAAACCCTACTAACAGACATCTCGAAGGATATAGCTCAGTATGCAAATGAATGCAGCATAAATCAATGACATATAAATCATGCAGTCACATAATACATGCATACTCAGTCAAGATATCTCGAACAGTACTTCCGTACCTCAAATCAGTGCAAGCTCTACCAACTCTAGGTCCACGCCTATAGTCTGCTCTACACTGTCAAATGATACTACTATCATTAAAGTGCTCTAAAAGCCTTAACTAAGCTATTGCATACTCCTAAATATTTATAGGAAGCAAAAGCTATACCTTCGTCCGTCGTTAGCCCTTTGATATCGATGCCTCCAGAACTTGGGCACAACTTTGCTATAACTTCCGAACGCCTCGCCAACCCCCGGGTCAATCCTAGGAAGACTAGAACTACTCAAATATGCCTGGAATAGAGAGGGATTCTCGGAATTGGCAAATGAAAGTGAAGCCTCGGCCTTCTATTTATAGACAACGATCGGAACTTTCGATCCTCGATCGGAACGTCCGATCCTGCCATTGGAGCTTCTGAAGATCCTCATCTGCCACGTGTCAAAATATCACTGGTTGAATTTGGATAGGGGTGATCGGAGCTTCCGATCCTGATCGGAGCTTCCGATCCTGCCACACGTCATGCCTAACGTAATACCATCGGAGCTTCCGATCAGTCCGGTACCCAATCTATTTAATTAGCGTCGATTAATTCCTTAATCACTGATTTTGGTTGCGGGCTACTACATTCTCCCCAACTTAAGATATTTCGTCCTCGAAATCAGATCTTAAGTACCGAATGTAATACAAAAATCAGAAACATTCTTTATTCAAATCAAACATTTACAGAGTTTGCAACTGAATACAACTTAAGAATGAAATCAAAACAACTCAGGATGGTCTTCACGCATCCTGTCCTCAAGCTCCCAAGTAGCTTCCTCAGTGCCTCGGAGCTGCCACTGAACTAAAACCAGAGGAATGACTTTGTTCTGCAAACCTTATCCTTATAATCCAGGATACGAATAGGTTTCTCAACATAGGTCAAATCCTTGCTCACCTGAACCTCAGACCGCTGCAGAATATGAGACTCATCCGCCACATACCGTCGCAACAGAGATACGTGAAACACGTCGTGAATACTGGAAATATGCGGTGGCAAAGCTATTCGATAAGCCAAATCACCAATGTTCTCCAAGATCTCAAACGGACCGATAAACCTGGGAGACAAATTGCCCTTAAGGCCAAATCTGATAATTTTGCGGAAAGGTGACACTCTCAGAAACACTTTCTCCCCGACATCGAATTGCAAAGGCCTACGCTTGGTGTTAGCATAGCTGGCCTGACGATCCTATGCAGTCTTAATCCGTTTCTTGATCTGATCAAAAATGTCTACCGCCTGCTGGATAAACTCCGGTCCCTTAGCCTGTCTCTCCCCCACTTCTTCCCAAAAGAGTGGAGTACGACAACATCGCCCGTACAATGCCTCAAAAGGTGCCATCCCAATACTAGTATGATAGCTGTTGTTGTACGCGAACTCGATCAATGGCAAATGATCCTGCCAGGCTGAACCAAAATCCATGACGCACGCTCTAAGCATATCCTCCAAAGTACAGATAGTGCGCTCTGACTGACCATCAGTCTCCGGATGATAGGCAGTACTCAAACTGAGAGTAGTACCCATCGTACGCTGAACACTCCCCAAGAATCTAGAAGTAAACCTGGGGTCCCGATCGCTGACAATGCTCACAGGCACTCCATGAATTCGAACGATCTCCTGAATGTACAACCGAGCCATATGATCCACATTGTAATCCTGGCTATAGGCAATGAAATGCGCTGACTTGGTGAGTCGGTCCACCACAACCCAGATAGCATCACAGTTCCTTGGGGATACCGGCAAATGGGTCACAAAGTCCATTGTGATAAACTCCCATTTCCATTCAGGAATAGGCAGACTGTGAAGCAATCCTCTAGGTTGTCAGTGCTCTGCCTTGACCTGTTGACACACCAAACATCTCGAAACAAACTGATAAACACTGCGTTTCATTCCCTTCCACTAGAAATGAGTACGTAGATCCTTGTACATCTTGTTGCTCCCAGGATGAATACTCAACTTAGTGTGATGCGCCTGAGACAAAATCTCCTCTCGCAACTCTACATCATGCGGAATCACAAGCCTACCAGACAAACATAGAAATCCATCTGACTGATAGTGAAATCCAGACGAGATACCCTCGTTAGCTAGACGAGCTAAATGCTGGGTCTTCGAATCAGACATCTGGGCATCTCGAATCCGCGAATACAAAGCTGGCTCAGATAATATCGCAAACATCTAGATACTCTGCATACCTTTCTTATGCTTGAAAGTATATCCTGAAGTACAACAGTCACTGATCGCACTTGACATCGAACAAGTCTGAAGTGCGGATAGTCGCACCTTGCGACTCAATGCATCAGCGGTGAGATTAGCAGCTTTCGGATGGTACTTAATCTCGCAATCATAGTCCTTAAGCAAGTCCATCCAATGTCTCTGCCTCATGTTCAACTCCGCCTGAGTGAACAAATACTTGAGACTCTTATGGTCGGTGAAGATCTCAAATTTCTCGCCATACAGATAATGACGCCAGATCTTCAAAGAAAACACAATGGCTGCCAATTCCAAATCATGGACTGGGTAGTTGTCCTCGTGAAGCTTCAGCTCTCTAGAAGCGTATGCGATCACATGCCCATTCTGAGTCAGGACACAACCTAACCCCTGAAGAGAAGCATCAGTGTACACCACATACCCTCAAGATCCTGATGGTAATGCCAACACCGGCGCAGAAGTCAACCGTCGTCAAAGCTCACAGAAGTTCTCCTCACACTCGGAGGACTACTCGAAATCCACACCCTTGCGGGTAAGCTGCGTCAAAGGTCGAACTAGCTGAGAGAAGTTTAGAATGAAGCGTCGATAATATCCTGCTAGACCCAGAAAGCTACGGATTTCAGCAACCGTTGTCGGACACGACCAATTAAGAACCACCTCAATCTTGCTTGGATCAACAGAAATCCCCACCCTGGATATGATATGGCCAAGAAAGACCACTCGATCCATCCAGAACTCACACTTGCTCAGCTTGGCGTATAACTGCTCATCTCGAAGAGTCTGCAGTACCAACCGCAAATGAGAAACATGCTCTTCCGTATTACGCGAATACACCAAGATGTCGTCAATGAAGACCACGACAAACTTGTCCAAATACTCCCTGAAGACACGGTTCATCAGGTTCATGAATATAGCCGGCGCATTAGTCAAATCAAATGGCATCACTAGAAACTCGTAATGCCCATAACGAGTACGGAATGCAGTCTTGGCTACGTCTTGATCTCGAACTCTCAACTGATGATACCCAGATCTCGAGTCAATCTTGGAGTAAATTGAAGTGCCCTGCAGCTGATCAAACAAGTCATCAATACGAGGCAAAGGATACTTATTCTTCACAGTGACTCAATTCAGCTGCCGATAGTCAATGCATAGCCGCATAGACCCATCCTTCTTCTTCACAAAGAGAACAGGAGCTCCCCAAGGAGATACACTAGGACGAATGTACCCCTTGTCCAAAAGATCCTGTAGCTGATTCTTCAACTCACGCATCTCTGACGGAGCCAGACGATATGGTGAATAGGAGAAGTACCAGGCTTTAACTCTATGCCAAACTTGACTTCCCTAACAGGAGGAAAACCCAAAATCTCATCAGGAAAAACATCTGGGAATTCATCCACAACAGGAATACTCTCTATCCCAATGCTCTCAGCGGACAAATCAACTGCATAGATAAGGTAGCTATAAGGCCCGAAAATATTAAGTTCTGAATTACGGGATTTAAGATTTAAATTTCCGAATAAAAGTGAAAAGATGAATTTAAGAATTTATGAAAATTAGAGATTTTAATTTTGGGTCAGAAATATTTAATTTGAGGATTTTTGGATTTTAAGATTTTAATATCCGGAATTCTTAAATTAAAAGATTAAAAATATTTGAATTGATATTTATGGAATTTAAGATGTGAATTCCAAGATGATAAATATCAAAGATTGAATTTGAGGATGAAATCCGAGCAAGGACCCATTTGCAAATATTGAGAAGTTCAAAAACTAAAATGCGATAAGTTTCGAAATGACTTAATTTTAATTCGAGAATATTTAATTTGAGAATATTTAGAGTTTAGAATTAAATTCTATTATTCTTAAATTATTTAGGATTGAAATTGAATTAAATCGCTTGTCCGATGACTAATTTGTAATTATGCCAAAGTTGAGGGGCCAAAATGTAAATTAGTAGATATATATCTACTTCGAAACGTGGGAATCAGATTATGTTCAGAATAAAATCAGAAAGTGGCCGAGAGAAAGAGAGAAAGGGGTTCCAAGCCAAATTTTGATCTTTCAACTCCAAAATCTTTTGATCCGCCCGGTAGAATTTCCGATTAAGCATATAATTGCGATCACAGCTCCGAGTGCTACGTTTTGACGTAAGTTTTATCAATTTCTACCATTTTTGAATTTTATGATGTTGTTAGAATTAAGATTTGATTGTATAAACATGTTTTAACATATACGAAGATAGCATATTTAAGATGGATCGTGAAAAGATCGTCGTTTGAACATGTTTTAGAATTTAGAAAGATTTTTCAGAAATCGGATTTTTAGGGGATGACATTCACGTGTTATGCTGCTGGAATTGATGATGTTTTGTTGATGATGATCATATTGATGTTTAAGCTTTTGGAAAGATCGAAATCGTACCGTTACGCCGCCGGTTCAAGATTTTGACTTGTTATGCATTCTAAATGTCTAGAGTTCATATTCAAGTTGATTGTGGAGGAATTGAATATGAGATTATGTTTAGAATGAAGATATAATGATATTTGAATCGAAAGATTTATCGAACTCGAATAGTTGCAACATTGGTTTGAATTCTGATTGTCTTAGCAAGATTTGAACTATATAAGCTTTAAATAAACATCGATTCAGATTGGATATTGATGTTTAGCTATGTTATAAACCATTTCAGATTTGAAGTGAAGATTATCGAAGTTGAATCGACGAGTTCAAGTTCGAATGACTTGAAGTGTTTGAAGTTGAATCAAGAATACCTTCAAGTAGAACTGATTGAAATGAGCAGCATTGTATGACTGATTTGGCTAGCTTTGAGATACTCAACATTGGCAACAGATTCAAGATGTTTGAATCGCGATGAAAGGTATGAGTTGACATTATTCTTGCCAGGTAGAACAACTCGAGAACGTGGTGGTTTTCGAGTTATCCTGAAATCACATACTTAGTTGTTTAAGTGCTCTTATGTGATTTACTTGCTTTTGTTGCTATGAATATTGACTTATGTGTTCAAGATGTTTATCAGTATTTATTTGATTAATGCATACAGATTATGTTGCATTCATCTTGAACCCTACCTTGAATAGCACAGAAGGCAGAATGGCCTAGAGTGCATATGACGTTTGGAGAACTGTAGTTGAGTGACATGGAATGTAGATTTACTTCCAGAGTCAGATGACTCATGGCACGGAATATAGATTTATATCCAGAGCTAGATGACTCACTATAGTTGCACCAAAGTAAGGGGAATTGAGATATTTTACACCACCTCGATTGGGAGAGTTGGTGGTTAGTTAAAGATTTTATTCCCCGGGATCCCAAGAACTAAGATTATTGGTATCAGATTTGATAGCCTATTCCTTGGCACATGCATTGCATTTATGCATTAACCTAGAGTTTTCTATGGTTTAGAATATGCAGTTATAAATGATAGCATGTTGTGATATGTCATTCTAGATATGAATGTTTTATTATGCTTTATATGCTATTTCTTTAGATGAATCGTTATGTGTAAGAATTTAAGAGTCGATGATGATTCTATGATCTACATGTTATTACATGTTTTATGATTTTAGAGTTTTATGGAATATAGATTCCATATGCGTTAATGATGTATATGCATGTCTTTCATACTGAGATTTATTCTCACCGGAGTTATCCGGCTGTTGCTTTGTTTGTATGTGTGCATTGCATCAGGTTGGGGCATGATCAAGCTAGAGTTGGCTTGGATAGCTTGAGAAGAGAGATAGCATGTGGTGATTCGGGTTTTAAGCAGATGACATGTATTTATGATTTGGTAAACATGTTAGAAAGCAAGAACCTTTGTATAGGTTGTTTTTGTCAGGTATTGATTTATACTTGAGAGTTCATGTATTCTAGATCACTTGATATTAGTTTGAATGCATGTAAATTAGCTAGAACATGTTTAGAAGTTTATATGAAAGTTGTATAAGTTTTGGAATCACATTGTACAACAAGATTAATTTTTATTTTTTTGGACAGGGTGCCCGCTCGATCGGGTGAACTCCACCGATCGAGCGCGGCCTGTGAATTTCCAAAGCAGAGAAGTGAGTTTTTGGGCTCGCTCGATCGGGTGATTTCCACCGATCTAGCGAGACCAATATGGATTCAGACCCGAGAGCTTGACTTTCTTGCCCGCTTGATCGGATGAATTTACCCGATCGAGCGAGGTGCTCAGTTTTAAAAAAAAAAAAGAAAAAAAATTTTTTAGCTCTTGGTTTGAATATTCTTTATTGTTCGATTAATTGTTTATTAATCGTTAATTGCCCTAAGATGAGATTAGCAACCCGGGTGCCCACAGTAGCCTTCCCCGCCAGACTCTAGAGCTCGACAGGCTCTCAAAGCTGATACCAAAGGCATCGGGGGTCGCGCTCCCTCACCATAGAAAAACCAGCTTTCACTCCATTCCGGATGAAAGCGTACTAATCTCTGATAGCAGTCCACTGAAGCTCGATAGGTAGTCAACATATCTATTCCCAGAATGCAATCAAAGTCGTCCATCGCAAGAACCATGAGATTCGCTAACAGAATGTTCCCTTCGAACTCTAAAGGGCAACCCATCACTAGACGCTTAGCCAAAGAATATTGTCCCTTCGGAGTAGAAACAGACATTACTACGTCTAGTGCAATGCATGGTAACTTATGTCTCTTAACAAAACGTGCAGAAACGAAGGAATGAGATGCACCAGTGTCAATAAGTACAAGAGCAGGTATACCATAAAGCAGAAATGTACCTGCGATGACTTTCTCATTCTCCTCCACTGCCTGATCATGTCTCAAGGCAAATACCTGGCTAGAAGCTCGTGGCCTCAAATGAGAACTCCCAGCAGGCTGTCCCTGCGACCTCTGCTGAACAGTGGCCTGAGAACCAGATCCTGAACCAGAACCAGAACCGCCTCCCCCAGATAGTGGACAATCCCTCTGGATATGACCAGTCTCTCCACAACGGAAACAAGCTCCAGAAGCTCTACGGCACTTATCGGATGGATAATTCTTCCCACAGTGATCACACTCCTTCTTTCCGAAACGGACAACACCAGCAGAGCCAGAGGAAGAAGAAGTAGATCCAGACTTCTTGAAAGATTGGGCACGGGGACCCAAAGAACTAGCAGATCTTGACTGAGAGAAAGACCTGTTTCGCCGAATGCTGTCCTCCGCCTGGTGACAACGGCTCACCAAACCCTCGTAGGACATGTCTTCACCAACCGCCACACGGTCATGGATCTCAGGGTTAAGGCCCTGAAGAAACAGATTATACTTCATCTCGGAGCTGTCGGCAATCTCGGGGCAATAGGATAGCAGATCAAAGAACTTCTGCTGATACTCATCAATAGACATGTCTCCCTATCGCAGACTCAATAGCTCGCCTGCCTTCGACTGACGAAGTGCAGGAGGAAAATACAGCTTCTGAAAAGCTGTGCGGAACTCGGCCCAGGTGGCCACTCTTCTCGCCGCTACAAAAGGTGCAGAAGTAAACCTCCACCACCTGCGCGCACGTCCATCCAGAAGATAACCCAGTGTCTCCATCTTCTGCTCCTTGGTGCATTGGAAAGTCTGAAAAGTCGTCTCCATGCGGTCTAACCAGTTCTCCGCATCCTCCGGAAAATCACCTCTAACCAAGGGCTTAGGTGCCATCTGCAAGAACCGATGAACACTGAAACGGTCCTCATATCGATGATGATGATGGCGGCGTTCCCGACGAGGCTCCCGGTCGGCATCACCCCAACGCCCACCAATACTGCCATGAGAACTCTGGTCGTCACGATCTGCCATCTACAAAATTAACCTAATGGTTATCTTTATGTAGAATATAAATCCCAAGAATACTTTGCATGCTCTGATACCATAAATATAGTGACCCTTACCTGGATCACCTACTAAACAGAATTTAGGCATGCAATTAACTTATTTAAACGGATATCAGAATAAACTGCGGAAACCATAAACAATATACAATCCCAAAGCAAGGAATCTGTAAATATCCAAATATTATACAACCATATCGAACAGCTGTATTAATCCAAATAACAACAGAATAAAACCTAGGCGAAGCTCCAACTGCCTAGCCCCTCTTGGATCCACCCGCCTCGTCCAATCGCAAACATGTCCCATGGAATAAGGTGTCCGGAAACACAGAGTACGAGACATGAGCATAAAACGCTCAGTACGAGAGTATGAGTATACATGCATGCAAAGTGAACTCCCTATAAAACTCGAGGTCAAGAATCATATAACAGAGACAGACCGGGCCCTGGTATGTAGCACGCTGTGCCGTCGCTTCAGGAGGTGGCTCCCATACCATAATACCAGTGAATATACCGGACCCAAATCGATGGAAGTTCAACCACTAACCGGATAGGGAAAAACCCTACTAATAGACATCTCGAAGGAGATAGCTCAGTATGCAAATGAATGCAGCATAAATCAATGACATATAAATCATGCAGTCACATAATAAATGCATACTCAGTCAGGATTTCAAGAACAGTACTTCCGTACCTCAAATCAGTGCAAGCTCTACCAACTCTAGGTCCACGCCTATAGTCTGCTCTACACTGTCAAATGATACTACTATCATTAAAGTGCTCTAAAAGCCTTAACTAAGCTATTGCATACTCCTAAATATTTATAGGAAGCAAAAGCTATACCTTCGTCTGTCGTTAGCCCTTTGATGTCGATGCCTCCAGAACTTGGGCACAACTTTTCTATGACTTCCGAATGCCTCGCCAACCCCCGGGTCAAGCCTAGGAAGACTAGAACTACTCAAATATGCCTGGAATAGAGAGGGATTCTCGAAATTGGCAAATGAAAGTGAAGCCTCGGCCTTTTATTTATAGACAAAGATCGGAACCTCCGATCCTCGATCGAAACGTCCGATCTTGTCATCGGAGCTTCCGAAGATCCTCATCTGCCACGTATCAAAATATCACTGGTTGAATTCGGATAAGGGTGATCGGAGCTTCCGATCATGCCACACGTCATGCCTGACGTAATACCATCGGAGCTTTCGATCCTGCATCGGAGCTTCCGATCCATCCGGTACCCAATCTATTTAATTAGCGTCGATTAATCCCTTAATCACTGATTTTGATTACAGGCTACTACAAAATATTGAAAGATAACACAAAATAAATCAAAAAGATATCAAAGATATCTCCTAATATTTCCTAGTAGGAATAAAAGACCTAAAATAAACAAAATAAATCCAAAATATTAAAAATCCCGAACACACACACAAATACCTTTGGTGCATGTAAAAGGGCATGGAGCGGGCGCGCTAGAGAGAGGCGCGGGCGCGCCGAAGTTGTGCAGACAATGGCGCGGGCGCGCCGAGAGCTCACAAAAACATCGTCAATTTGGCATCCGTAAGCGCGGGCGCGCGATCATGAAGCGCTGGCGCGCTTATTCTTCCCAAAATAATGGCGCGGGCGCGCCTTGGCTTCGAGTAAGGCCTTCAATTTCTTCACTTTCTTGACCTCCTTTGACCTCAATAATATTATAACTTTCTCCAAATTGAATATCAAGAAATCTAACGCCCTCTTGTGTCTTCAATAACAAAGATTGAAGTGCTTCCTTAAACTTTTGAGCTCGGCTTCTCGTAAAAGGTCCTCGTGGTATCTCCAACAGATCCTTAGTCACTTGATCAGCATGCGAGCCATCCATGATCGCATCATCCTTCCCTTCTTGAAAAGGATTTGTCCTCAAATCTTGATCATCACCTACATCAAACGGAGATAAATCAGAAACATTAAAAGTAGCATTGACATTATACTCACCTGGAAAATCTAATTTGTAAGCGTTCTCATTGATGCACTCCAATACTTGAAACGGTCCATCGCCTCTAGGTAGAAGCTTTGAGCACCGTTTTTCAGGAAATCGCTCTTTCCTCAAATGCAACCACACCCAATTTCCTGGTTCAAACACAACTCTCTTCTTTCCCTTATTTGCTTGCTTTGTATACTGCAAATTCTTTTTCTCAATGTTCGCCTTCACTTTTTCATGCAAATTTCTCACAAATTCCGCCTTTTTCTTACCATCCATGTTAACCCTTTCACTCATAGGCAAAGACATCAAATCCAACGGGGTTAAAGGATTAAAACCATACACAATTTCAAATGGTGAAAAATTTTGTAGTAGAATGCACACTACGATTATATGCAAACTCAACAAATGGCAAACATTCTTCCCAACTCTTCAAATTCTTTTTAATTATAGCACGCAACAAAGTTCCTAACGTTCTATTAATAACTTCAGTTTGACCATCCTTTTGAGGATGACATGTAGTCAAAAACAGTAGTTTAGTACCAAGTTTGCACCATAATGTTTTCCAAAAGTAGCTCAAGAAACGATTATCTCAATCAGACATAATACTCCTAGGCATGCCATGCAATCTAACAACTTCATTAAAGAACAATTCAGCAACATGAGTAGCATCATCAGATTTATGACAAACATTAAAATGAGCCATCTTAGAAAATCTATCAACCACAACAAAAATTTAATCCCTCCCCTTCTTAGACATCGGTAGTCCTAAAACAAAATCCATAGAAATATCTAGCCACGGTTCACTAGGAATGGGAAGTGGAGTATACAAACCATGTGGATGTTTTCTAGACTTTGCTTTCTTACAAGTCACACATCTTTCACAAATTTTCTCAACATCATGCTTCATATGTGGCCAATAAAAATGTTCATGCAAAATTTCATAAGTTTTAGCCACACCAAAATGTCCCATTAAGCCACCCCCATGTGATTCCCTCACAAGTAATTCACGAATAGACGACTTAGGAATACATAACTTATCCTCCTTAAACAAATACCCATCATGCATGAAGAATTTATCTTTTGAACCATGCAAACATGACGCATATATCTCACCAAAATCAAGATCACTAATATATAACTCTTTCACATACTCAAATCCTAAGAATTTAGAATCTAGAGTAGATAAAAGTACATACCTTCGTGATAGAGCATCCGCTACCACATTTTCCTTCCCTTGTTTGTATTTGATAACTTAGGGAAAAGTTTCCACAAACACCACCCACTTAGCATGCCCCTTGTTTAGCTTTTGTTGTCCTTTGAGATGCTTCAATGATTCATGATCCATATGAATCACAAATTCCTTTGGCCTCAAATAGTGTTGCCATGTCTCAAGTACCCTTACCAACGCATAAAACTCCTTGTCGTAGGTAGGATAATTCAAGGATGCCCCACTAAGCTTCTCACTGAAGTAAGCAATCGGCCGCCCACCTTGCATCAAGACACCTCCAATTCCTACACCTGACGCATCACATTCAATTTCAAAAGTGTTATTAAAATCAGGTAATACAATTAAAGGAGCATTAATTAATTTATGCTTGACAATATTAAAAGACTTCTCTTGCTCCTCGTCCCAATGGAATGGAACGTTCTTCTTGATCACTGCAGTCATAGGTGTCGCCAAAGTACTGAAATTTTTCACAAATCTCCTATAGAAACTTGCAAGACCATGAAAACTTCGAACTTGACCAATAGAAGTAGGCGTTGGCCAATCTCGAATTGCACTTACCTTGTCCTCATCAACTCTGACACCTTGGGAACTCACAACAAAACCAAGAAACATAAGTTCTTTCGTACAAAACACACACTTCTTCAAGTTGGTATACAATTGTTCAGCTTTTAGTGTGATTAGCACAATTCTCAAATGTTCGACATGTTCATCCAAATTTTTGCTATATACCAAGATATCATCAAAATATACCACAATAAATTTTCCAATATAAGCACGCAACACATGATTCATCAATCTCATAAAAGTGCTAGGTGCATTAGTTAGTCCAAAGGGCATAACCAACCACTCATACAAGCCGTATTTGGTTTTAAAAGCAGTTTTCCACTCATCACCTTCTCTCATCCTAATTTGATGGTAACCACTTTTTAAATCAATTTTACTAAATATGCTAGAACCATGCAACTCATCCAACATATCATCTAATCTAGGAATAGGATGCCTATACTTGATGGTAATATTATTAATGGCTCTACAATCCACACACATTCTCCATGAACCGTATTTCTTAGGAACTAACAAAACAGGCACAGCACACGGTGACATGGACTCACGCACAAAACCTTTATCTAAAAGTTCACTTACCTGTCTTTGCATCTCTTTTGTTTCCTCCGGGTTGCTCCTATACGCTGAACGGTTTGGAAACGCACTTCCGGGCACAAAATCAATTTGATGTTCAATCCCCCTCAAAGGTGGTAAGCCTTGAGGCAAATCCTCCGAAAATAAATCTTTAAATTCCTGCAAAAGAGAAACAACAGTGCTTGGAAGATTTCCGACTATATCACTTGTGTAAACTAGAAACTCCTTATAGAAAATCAACACAAGTGGAGTATGCACATGTAAAATCTCTCGCAACTCACTCTTTTGGGCCATAAATATTTTTTTATCGGCCTCTTTCTTCTCAATTTTTTTTTCATCTTTTTTTTTCAATTTTTTTTTCTAAGGCCATCTCACTTTTTTGCTCACTCTTTTTTTCGGCCTCCTCTTTCTTTTTCTTTTTCAAATGGTCCTCCAACACTTGTTTTGGAGTCATAGGTAATAATAAAATAGGCTCCTTTTTCAAGGTAAAAGAATAACGATTTTTAAAACCGTCATGTATCACCTTCCTATCAAATTGCCACGGCCTACCCAACAAAATATGACAAACTTGCATAGGCACCACATCACACAACACTTCATCTACATACTTACCAATGGAAAACGGTACTACCACCTGCTTATGCACTCTCACCTCCGAGCTATCATTAAACCACTGCAATTTATAAGGTTGAGGATGCTTTATAATAGGCAAACTCAACTTTTCCACCAGCTTATAACTCGCTACATTAGTGCAACTCTCACTATCAATAATAACACTACATACTTTGTTATTCACAAAGCATCTAGTATGGAATAAATTCTCCCTTTGAGTTTCTTCCTCCTTCTTTTGTTGTACATTCAACACTCTACTGGTCACTAACAATTCTCCAACCACCGCATCATATCCCTCTTCATCAGGATCCTCCAACGCAGGCATACTATCATATTTCTCATCCTCACTCTCCGACTCAATCTCACCACCAGCATTCATATTCATAATTTTTTTATTAGGACACTGACTAGCAATATGACCAAGTCCTTGACATCTAAAACATTTAATATCTCTAGAACGAGTATTAGTATTTTCAGGTGTACCTTTACCCCCTTGTTTTGGTGCCTCCAATTTGGTGTCAAATTTTGGCTTGGATACCGACTTGTTGTCCTCCCGTTTTGCAACGTTTGGACGCCAAGGAGTCGACGATCCTCCATCGGTAGGAAGTCGACCAGCTCCTCTCCTCTTGAGCTGCTGCTCCACCTTCATGGCCGTCTGCACCATCTCATCCAAATCAAAACAGTGGCGAAGCTCCACTTGATCTTGGATTTCTCTATTCAAACCGCACAAAAATCTGGCCATTGTAGCTTCATTATCCTCCTCAATGTTGGCCCGGATCATCGTGGTTTCTAACTCCTTGTAGTAATCCTCCACGCTTCTTGGACCTTGCTTCAGAGTTTGTAATCGCCTGTACATGTCATGATAATAATAGTTAGGCACAAAATGCTTCTTCATGACACCCTTCATCTCCTCCCAAGTCTCAATAGGCGGCTCTCCACACCTCCTTCTAGTGGTCACTAATTGATCCCACCAGATTAACGCATAGTCTACAAACTCAACCACTGCCAACCTCACTTTCTTAAGGTCAGAATAGTGATGGCAATCAAACACAAACTCCACATGCTTCTCCCATTCCAAATACGCCTTCGGGTCAGACTTCCCATGAAATGCTGGAATTTTCATCTTAATACTACTAATATTTCCATCCTCCTTACTGCACTCCGTATGTTTTCCTCGTACTGCTTCTTGCCTATGTCTACCCCCATGTACTCTTCTCTCTCCATCCCAATTCTCATCAAAACTCTCCTCATCTCCTTCAAAATTATTCCCCCTCCTATCTTTAATTTTTTTTCCACTACCACTACTCTCCTCCAATCTACTCATCCACTCATGAAGAGGTTCCAAATCCGACCTCATCACCCTAGTAAATTGCCCCATTAATGCCTCCATTTGAACCTTGGAAATTCCTTGGTTCACACTTTCACTAGCATCTTTATTAGGATTCATGGTACCTGCAAGAAAAAAAAGTTAGTAGTAAAATTCCTCACACAAGTTCTCACAGATCACTCCAACACTCGTTTTCTTTCCACTCAAAATTTATGTAGGTTTTTGCTTTGTGTAAAAGTTAATCAAACTCTCAAGTTCACAACTTCTAGACGCTTGAAGATCGACTCTCGAAGATTGACAAAAGCAAGAAGAAGAAATTTAGGGATGCTTGAATTTTGACTTGCACCCAAGGATGAACAAGAACAAAAATTGTCCACAAGATATCTTGCTTCTTCTATTATTATTTTTTTTAAGCTTTTTCGGTCTCTAATTTTTTTTTGACCGATTTCAACTCTGTAATTTTTTATTTTTATTTTTATTTTTATTTTTTTGAATTTTTTGAGATAACTTAAGAAGGACGAAGAACGTGAAGAACACGAAGAACAAATAGTCACAGAGATATGAAAACTTACTTGTTTCAAACCTTTGCTTTGATACCAAATGATATGAATCTTATGTATGAAAGGCAACACGATTTCAACGAATCGCACCTCAATTCTATAACAAAAGAATTCAAAGATTTTGTCCCGACTTTGAAACAAGTAACAGATTTTGGAATCTCCACCTCTAGTTGAACCTGTAACTAGCAACAGAGAATTCACGATAGAAACAATAAAAGATTCAATTAGACCTTCAAAGGAACCTATCTTTGACAACCCAATTGAAAATCGATTGACAAATGCCACAAAGCTATGAAACTTTGATAAGTTTGATTTTGGGTAAAGCAAAACCTTTGATAAAATTCTAGAGAGAATTTTGTATTGAATAATCAATAATCAGAAATCTTAATTATCCTTAAAATAATGAATGTTTTAGTATTTATATTACAACCCAAAATATTGAAAGATAACACAAAATAAATATCAAAGATATCTCCTAAAGTTTCCTAGTAGGAATAAAAGACCTAAAATAAACAAAGTAAATCCAAAATATTAAAAATCCCGAACACACACACAGACACCTTCGGTTCATGTAAAAGGGCATGGCGCGGGCGCGCGATAAGGTAGCGCGGGCGCGCCGAGAGCTCGCAAAAACATCGTCAATTTGGCATTCGTAAGCGCGGGCGCGCGATCATGAGGCGCGGGCGCGCTTCTTCTTCGCAAAATAATGGTGCGGGCGTGCGAGTCTGGGGCGCGGGCGTGCCTTGGCTTTGATCAGGGCCTTCAATTTCTTCACTTTCTTGACCTCCTTTGACCTCAATAAGATTATAACTTCCTCCAAATTGAATATCAAGAAATCCAACGCCCTCTTGTGTCTTCAACAACAAAGATTGAAGTGCTTCCTTAAACTTCTGAGCTCGGCCTCTCGTAACCGGTCCTCGTGGTATCTCCAACAGATCCTTAGTCACTTGATCAGCATGCAAGCCATCCATGATCGCATCAAGGCTTGAAATGTGTTTGAAATCCTATTCACTATTTCATAGCTAAGTATGCGGGTAATTATTGGGACTGCAAAAGAAATCGCAAATTAGTGCTTAGTTAGCTTGAGAGAGTTGTGTTTTGTTGATGGATTGTTGGGAGAAGAGTTCTTGATTGTGAGAATTGCACTGAATTGTTATAGGTCTGCGAACAGTCTTGAAACTTTGTTCTTTTGAAGTTGCATGTAACTGGGGTAACATGGCACATACACACGTTCGCATTCGACTGAAGGTGTATCATTGATGATTGAGAGTAGCTATGAACTTGTTTTTGGATGAAAATGGTTTTCTCTGAGGCTAAATTTTATGCATAATCGTCCTTGCTTATGTGTTTTTCCTGTTTCATTTTGTTTTTGCATGACTTGCTCGAGGGCGAGCAAGGATTAAGTGTGGGGGTATTTGATAGTCGTGTTTTGTTTGCATATTTTGTTGTTATTTTGTTGGTAGTTTGCATGCATTTAATTGTGTTTGTTCATGTTTTATCTTAGTTTTGTCTTTTGCATGCATTTATATTCATAACATACTCCCGGGTTTAATGTGTAGGATATTTCAAGATGAAGAAAATGAAGGCAGAATTTTGCATATTTCCATGCGCTCGATCGCACGTACTCAGCAGGATCGAGCGCGGACCGAGAAGTTGAAAACAGAGAAACGCATATTTTCACGCAATCGATCGGGCGTACTCCATGCGATCGAGCGCGCGGGCCTGTTCAGGAATGATTTTTTAATTTTGGAAATTTTGTTATTTTGGACTCTAGGTTTTATTAGACTCTTAATTCCGTTTTTAAGGAGTTGTTATCAGATTTCGAGACTCTCTCTTGGAGGCTAGATTTTGTTCTTCAATTTCTTCTCTAGTTTTCTTCTTTTCTTTGAATTTTATTTGATTTGGTGATGAATCGTTGTAGCTAAACTTTTTAATACTTGGTTGAGGGAGACGAAACATTGATATATTTTATTCATGAGATTCGATTCGTAGTGTTTAATCTTTATTAAGTATCAATCTTTGATCTGTTAGATTTCATGTTTGTATGCGAGATTTTAGGATTTGCCATCTTAGAGTTTTGTATTGCGAACGATAGCTAAATTAGAATTCAAATCCGTAATTGTTTGAACAATCTAATTTGCGAAGCAACTACGTTTGATATTTTCTGTTGTTGAATTTATTAAATCGTAGGATCAATTATTGACTAAGCTAAATACAACCGCTGGTGTTTGTGTTGTCTAGGTTCGTCAATTTTACTAGTTTGAATGCTACCGTGGATTTAAATCTAGATTGCTGTTATCGGGTTAATTCATTGGTAAGGGTTAATTTAGAATGCTGTTTTCTAATTAACTAAATATACAATGAAACAGGAATTTAGTTTTCAGTGACGAATATTTAATAGGATTAATTATTTTTAGGAAATCGATGATTGAATGAATGAATATCAAGTGTGTAGTCGACCGATACCAAGTCTCGTCTCTTATTAATTTCTCCAAGTTTATTATTCAATCTTGCATGTTAGTGAATTTTAATTGTTTAAAATTTTTAGTACTTAATCTCAAACTTCAAAACCCCCTTTTATTTATTTAGAACACATTAAATTTGCATTTCCTCGTGGGAACGATTCCTACTTACACTACTGCATTATTTGTTTATCTGATTGAGTCGGGTAATTTGGGCGTGACACGATTAAGCGCTACCAACATCCAAAAATCCCAAATTAAAATCCACATGTTCAACATAAAATTTTTCGGCCCAATCTCGCCGTCTTGGTTGAAAAAAAACTACTCAATAATTGAAAACAATAATTTAAAAATAAAATAAAGAAGAAGAAACTAGAATGGAGTGTTATTCAAATATTAAATCTCCGTCCTAGATGCCTCACGATCACTGCGTGCGATTCGAACCCCTTCTCACGTCTGTTAATCTTCTATTTATATGTCTTTGAAAGCCCATAAAATAAAACCCAGCAAGTTAAGTATTTTAATTTCCGAAATTTTTTTTTTTTTCTGATTCTGCGACTTGCAAGGACCCTGGATAAGGTTCCGTGCCTTGGTCCGTGCATTAAACTGGAATGCCGATTTTTTTTACGAAGATGCACGGACCCTTATCAAGACCCATACATGGGGTCCGTGCATACCTCCCCACCAGCGCGCAGGTTTCTTGAAAAAATCATATATCGAGTTCTAGCCGTCGGATTGAGCTGAAATTTGGAGAGCAGCTATAAAACATCTTGAAATTCAATTTGTACGATGGAGATTGGATTTCAATATATCTAGAATAAAAAAAAAATTTGTACCATGGCTGCTCCGTAATTAATTCTTCAAAAATCCACTTTCCTACAAAATTAATCCGGAGAGTGAAATGCGCACACATGCAATAAAATACATAAAAACAACAAAAAAAAATATGAAGACATGCAAAATAACTATAAAAACAACACCAAAATATGCACACAAAATGCAGTTATCAGGTTGACAATTGAATTATCTACTTTTTGACTGTCGATGCTAATTGAAAAATAAATGAAATGTGCGAAAAAAATTTCAAGTAACAGATTCTGAACCCTAAGTGATAAAATGAAATGCAAAACAAAAATAGGTGGTAAACTGAAATGAAGAAAGCGATCAAATGTTTCTGAATGTTCGGAGAATTAAATAATCCTATGTCACCCTTTCTTCCCTATTAGGAAGGTTTACACTAGAAGACTTTGAACTTTACAACTCTTTGCAAAATCCCAATCCAAGACTAGGTTGTACCATACTGCTATCTCAAAACTCCTAGTAACTCAACAAAAACATTCCTAGAATGAATTTAATACAAAATGTTTACAACTCGATTACAAAAGGAGAAAGTGACCCTTCAATGATCAGATAATATCTTCAAATGTGTGCCTTCGAGTTCTCGATCAGTTTTTCTTGATAAACTGTGAAAGCTTTTGGTAGACTGATGTGTGATAAAGCGAGTTCGTGTAATACGTTGCGAAAGAATCTCCAAAACTGATCTTGATGCCTATTTATAGGATTTGGTGCCAATGATAATAATATTTAAACAATATTTGTTGTCTTCAAGTTCTGCCTGTTGTACTGTTTGTATTGCCACATCAACATTCTCTGATGCAATAGTACAATTTGAGTGCGTGGAGGTATTTGCAAAATGTCAGAGTACGAAAGACTTTATCCACTGAATTAGACTAACATTAACCGATTATTCCTGGAATGTTGGTAGACTTATTGCACATACTTCAGTTTGGTGATGAGAGCAGTTCAATGACGTGAGTTGTTCAGTGATGTGAGCAGTTCGGGTAGTCCAACTGCTTAGTCAAGCAGTCTGGGTAGTTAAACTGTTTGTCCATTTAGAAGTTTGAGTTGAGTGCAGTTTACTTAGCCAGTTTTGCCCAATTCAATTCAGTGGCACAGTTTGGCTATGCGATCTGACTTAATGACGCAAACACCGAAACTTAAATTCATCAACAAATTTTCCCTTTTCGGTGTTTGAAAAAACTTAGCACTTGAACAGTTTTTTTCATTTAGTCAAAGCATCTTTAATATTAACCGAACTATTTTCTTTTTTGACAAACACAAAATATACAATGTAGATAATTTTTCTTGAGAAAATTTCATTAATATCGTCAAAAGAGATAATCCAACAGACAAGTGTAGATAAAATAATCAATGCTGAACTCCTATCGGTTATTGGAAGAATGTCTATAAGTTTCGGCTCCTCGATTGGTAGGAGTTTGTCTGCAAGAATAGCCCTTATGAACTCCTCGCAGTTGAGTAGCTTAAGAAGAACTGGTTTGATTAATCAGAATTTGTTGCGTAAGAGAAGATAATATTTTGATCTGATTGGTCATAACGTGAAAATTTTCATTCATGGTTCCCTGCAGAATCTGAACTTGAGTGGAAATATTATCCACGTTAACTTGTCTTGAGATTTCTGCAGTTGAGGTTGAGAAGATGCAGCTTGGTTGAAGTTGTTTGAATATTTGAACAATAGAGTGAACTGTCTTTGCAGCAGAACTACCTCTTTAGTCAATGAGTCAGGGATGACGGAAATGTGAGAACTCACTTGACCTTGATCATTTCTGATTGCTTGAACATTCTCAGAAAGTGTAGCCAGTGTGGTCTCAATGTCATTCAAGGTGCTAGTCAGATAATCAAATTCTTATTGATCAGTAGGCTCGACTGCTTTCAGCTCATCTTCACAAGGATTAGAAGGTCCTTCTCGACCAAGACTGAATTTGAGTTTGGACTTAGTCAAAAAATATTCATCTTCTTCAACCTAGACTTAGAATATTTCAATAT
This sequence comes from Henckelia pumila, assembly GCF_033568475.1. Classification (NCBI taxonomy): domain Eukaryota; kingdom Viridiplantae; phylum Streptophyta; class Magnoliopsida; order Lamiales; family Gesneriaceae; genus Henckelia; species Henckelia pumila. The sequence continues at coordinate 146,484,957 of NC_133120.1, forward strand.
CAGTTTCTGTTCTCTCAATACATTCTTCTTCATCAATCTACTTTTTCCCTTTGATATCTGATTCTGATTGTTGACCATCTTCAGCTTTGCTTGCAGTTTTGGGTTCTGGTTCAATTGGTTCAAACTGAAAAAATTCTTCAACAACAAAGGATTCTTCTGACTTATTGTCCTCTGAAGAGCTATGTACTACTCAGTTGGAGTTAAGAAATCCAAAACTGATTCAAATACTTCAAAGAAAATTTTTGGAATGAAAACAGTTTCGGTTTTGGGAGATTGTTCTTTGTAGACCACCAATGCCAAACTGTTCTGAGCAAAGATTCACTAATTGTAGTATCCATTAATGGACTCTCCACATCCAAAAGTTGTTCTTTGTGGGGTTTAAAATCTTCTTACATTTGCTTCTCCGACTGAAAATCTTCTTTAAGAGTTGATGAGTTGTGTTCAAATTGAATGTTGCTTGTTACTTGATGAAACACTTCATCAACATTCATTCGGGTAACTTCAGGCAAGGATAAATCATCCAACTATTGATCTTCAACTGGACTGAGAAGATGTCCAGTTTTGTGGACTTTGGTTTGTTCAACAACCTGATTAGTGTCCTTTTCTACTTCCTGAAACATATGATCAATTGTGTGTTTAGAGGACTCAGCATATTGTTGAGTTGGTTTTGGAGTTTATTTTGTCTTTGATTTGAGGTTGGGATTCCTGTACGGCTCAGAGATAACAAGATCTTGATCTTATTCCCAAAATTGGACTCGGCGCTGCAGAGAAGAAAGATCTGAATCTAACTGAGTGAAAATGACTCTGTCTTCGTATGTTGTTCTTGAAGTCGGATCATAATTCTCTTTAAGTTGAGCATGGATAGCCGTGAGTGTCTTGATCCTCATTAAGCCAAATAAATACCGCCTCCTATCCAAGATGACTGAAATATCGACAGTTTTGGCTGTTTTAAGAACAGTCTCCTCCAAAATAATATAGGTTCTAAGTTCACCCTTCTTCTTCAGATTCCGAGCAAGAGTAGCTATCCTGTACTTGCACCAAACATCAAATACTTCATCAGTAGAGTTCTATGCAAACTCCAATACTTCATCCATTGTTAAGTCGATTTATGTTTGAATGGCGTTGGTTGTCCTGTCAGCATCGAAAGATGAAGCCATAGTTGATCTATCTTTCCTATCTATCAAATCCAGACTAGAATGAGTAGTTTCAACTATTTTACGAGTAGAAAGACATCCAATGGGTCTTGCTGGTGGCAAAACATTGGGAGCAAAAACAGTTTGGAGTGGATCTGGACTGCTTTTGACAAAATCTTCAATCTCTACAGGATCCTCCTCATGGATAGCTGCAACCGACTGAATTGGTACAACAACTGTTTTCTATTTTCCCCTTGGATCAGAGTTGAGTTTGGTATGTCTTTCATGAAATGCTTCATCTGAAGAGCTTAGAACAGTTTGAGTCATGGTGAGTGTAGTTTTTGAAACCGGATGAATAATCAATTTTGAAGGTGAGGATATGGGTTTGGACCTAGATGTCCTAGCTTTCTTTAGCAATGTCTTGACAGTCACATATTCTAGTTCACTGTCATCTTCATCACTGTGATGAACTGACTGCTTCAAAGTAGCAGTGACCTCTTCAGTGGGCTTGAAAGTTTCAGTAGCAGACTGCCTCTCAAAGATATTCGTTGATCGAAGATCATTAATATATTGAGCATGCAGAACTCTATACTTGTGAAAAGGTGGTTTGCTGCAGACTGATGCCGAACAGATCCAGCAGATGACTAATTTGAATATAATAGCCAAAATATTTCTTGGTATCAAGCATCATATTGTGGAAAACCTTGAAGAGAACATCTGGCCAATTGATTTTGATATCCTTCATGACAGCCATCATTACTCAAAATTTCTCAATTGTCAGTTTTCCAAACGATCCAGCTTTGGCAAGAAGACTCTTGGCCACGACATCAGCTAAGAGTTGAAATTCTATCTTGACTTCCCTCTTGAAGTCTGACATAATCACTGCAAGATTTGAATTGGAAAACAGTTTCTGCATCTAAGTGAGATCATGGGCTCAGATGGTGTTGAAATCAGAGACGCCCTCAGTCGGGAGCTTGAAAACTTGAGCTAAGTAAGTTTCATCAACTGTCAGTTGGTGTCTAAAAATAGATAATCTTACAGCTAGGGGTGTCAATTCGGGTGGGTCGAGTGGGTTCGGGTCGGGTTGAGAAATTTTTTAAAAATTTTCTCAACCCAAACCCGACTCAACCCAAAAATGACCAACTCGAACCCGACTAACCTGATCAACCCAAACCAACCCGATTTATTTTTTAATTTTTTTAAAAATAATTAAATTAAAATTAAAAAAACACAATAATAATAATATTTAATTTAAACACATAATATTAAAATATAAGCTTATATATAATTTAAATTTGAAGGTCTAGTTGCAAAAAAATTAAATTATACTTACTATAAAAAACAAAAAAATTATTTTAAAACATCAAAATTTTACAAAATAAACATTAAATGATGAAAATATATTATATAAATATACAATAAATTTTTTTCAATCACACAACACATAAAAATGTAGCAAATCTTTCTTAATTTAATATAAAAATAATAATAAATATTTTCGGGTCACCTTGGGTCAATCGGGTTGACCCGAACCCAACCCAAACCCGATTAATTTTTTTGGGTTAGCTTTCGGGTCAACCCAATTTGACCCAAACCCAAAAACTCTCAACCCTAACCCGATATATTTCGAGTCGACTTGTGTCGGATTGGTGGGTTAGGTTCAATTTTGACACCCCTACATACAGCTCCATCTTCATTATCTTGCACTTTCAATACAAGGAAATAAAATCTTTCTCGTAGATATCCAGAGTTTTGGCAGTAAGAAAGAATCGAAGTCCAGATGTATCGATCTTCTGAAATACTGAGGTGATTCCCTCATCATTCATCTCATACAGTGATTCAAAATCAACTACCATCGCATTCAAAATGTACGCTGAAGGTGAGCTGGCCATAGGAAGAGTTGATTCTGTAAAGAAGAAAAGATTTATGGTTTTGCGATTTTCTGAGAAAGCAAGAATTAGTAGTAAAGTTCAAAATGAGGTGGTGAGTCTGAAATAACCAATGGTACATATGTATGATGAACCTTTTAAAATTCCCTGACATGACATGTGGCAGTCTGTCATAGGCACGAAAAATATTTTAATAAAAAATAATTGTTCTGATGCGTAATTAAATAATTTTTTTAAAAAAGATTTTGACAATAAAAGATTTTGATTGGTACATCTTATTTGATATTGTTGCGAAATTTACGCTCGCAAGCACACGGTTGTTAAGTTTTAATAAAGAATGAGTAAAGTTTCGATCCCACGAGGAGTAATATAAAATTTAGAGACTTGCAGACAAATTAAATTAATAATGAAGTTTGTAAAGCACACACACGCACAATTCTTTAGAGATTATCAAGCAGAGAGAAATGGTCTAGAGGTTTTGATTTCACCTGGTCTCGGCAATATTCATTCTTAGTTAATCTATTTCATGAATTTCTTTCAATTAATAATCAAGAACACATAGATTATACTATTTCCCTATCCCGAGTGCCAAATAGAATGTATTAACTACAGATTAATTCTAATATGCCTATTAAGAATTTACTTGTACTGATATATGTAAAACAATGTTCTTTCAAGGCTCTATTAAAGTTATAAACTCTCCCAAGATAAACAAACAATTAATAGTGTGAATTCTATCGATCCTATTCAAAATCCCCTCTCCCGAGTGCCGGATTCTAAATAAATATAACTAATCAATTTATGGACAGTAAATTTAAAAGACTTTCAAAACTAGAATCACAATTAATTTAGAGAAACTCAATTCAATAAAATCAAAGATTCATAAATATGTCTTGACTAGGCTACATCAACCTCTAGACTTTAAAAGTTTAGTTCATAGCAAAATTCAAACAAAACCAAATCATGTTTAAGATGTCAAACATAATTCAACAATCAAACAAAATCAATAAATATGAGATAACAATTCCGTAAGTTTTCTTTCGTGTCCAGTTGAAAAGCTCCGACTTCGTTCCAAGCAATCTTCAATTCTTGAGCTCCCAAAAATCTCATGAAGTGTTCTCTCAAAAGTCCTGTGTGTATGTGACGACTGATAGTCTCTATTAGGTCTGAAAAACTTCCTTTTATACTCCCTAAGAATTGTCCAAAACAAGCCCAAAGATTTCCAAAAGTTTCCAAAAATTTCAAAATTCCTCGGCAGAAAATTCACGATGCGCGGGCGTGCCTAATAAGTCGCGCGGACACGCACACACTATTATTTTGTGAAATAACCTGATTGTGAGTGTTTTCAATTTAAGTTTATCCTGTTAATCGATCTTTTATACCCAATAAAGTGCTCATGATCTTTGAATGTGAATTGATTTGGATAAGAGTATTTTGAACGTGAGTTGCAGGATTTGTAAGTTTTTGAGGTTCACTAGCATGTGTTTTGTTTTAAGAAAAGGGTTGGTAGGTTCGATATGATTGGATGAAAAATGTTTTTCTGAATGCATTGCTGAGGCCATTGATTCATAGTATTTCTTGGTTGGTTTTGATTTGGTTGAATGAGTATTATGTGTTTTGATTTTGAGTTTTATTTGGTTTTTTCTCGGGACTAGAAAATATTGAAGTTTGGGGTAATTTGATAAGTGCATTTTGTGCACTTAATTTGTTTTGATATTATTGGATAATTTTTAGGTTTCGAGCGGAATTATGCGGGATTTGTTGTTGTTTGTGTTGAATGTTAGGAAATGAAGGAAATAATGAATTGATGATTGTTGGAGTCAAAGGAGTCAAGAAAGAGGCCAAAGGAGCGAAGGTGGTTCAAGATTTTGAAGAAACAATGAAGAGAAGGCCGAGCATTATGCGCACTGGCGCACCCGCGCTACCTGAAGAAATTTTGTGCGCATAAGCCTCCGCTCAGGCAGAATGCTCTTAGATAACAACTTGTGATAATTCCCCTCGGCCTTTTCATCCCAAAAGCGATGGACATCAAAAGTTTGGGCCGAATAAGAAGATGCACCAAACTTTAACTTTTTATTTGGTGCCATAGCTCAAACAATTGGTGGGCGCAATACACAACTCAAAATTTCACTATATATATATCACTAACCTTCATGCCCCCAAACTTGCAATCAACAATCAACAACCACACGCATTACTCAAACACTGATGAATCCCACAATTCAATGAAAATTCACCGCCACAACCACTAATATCTCGGTGAACCAGGAAATGTGAAAACTGTCAACTCGTAGTCAGAGATACTTACCACACAATATTTATAGAACACATCAAAATCCACAAAATTCTCCTATAGGGAATCCCGATTGCACGCCCTGAAGAGAGAAGAAAGTAGAAGATGGATAGAGAATATGAGAATAAGAAACGAGAAGTGAGGGAGATGAGAATTTGATAAATGGAAAATGTAGTTGAAGTGTAGACGACGATTTGAAGAGGAAGGGAAAGGGTTTGAAAATTAGGGGAAAATCAGGAGAAAGAATGGGAAAAGACAAAAAAAAAAGAATCGGGTTTAAAGACAGACGGGGCGGGCATTCAAGGAATAGGCGCGGGCGCGCATATTGCACGGGGCTGGGTATTTTGGGGCACATGGTACGCGCGGCCGCGCATGATAAGAGGGGCAGGCGCGCGTGATAAGAGAGGCGGGCGCGCATATGTCTCGGTATTTGAAATAATTTTAGATCAATGGACCACGCGATCGTGCCAAATGAGAGGGGTGGGCGCGCATATCTTGCGGCATGGTGCGCCTTGTGGTGTAAGTCCATGCGCAGACGCGCATAGGAATAGGAGCAGGCGCGCACAAACGTCTGCATCACTTTTTGTTTTTTTTTTCAAGGAAGTGCGGGCGCGCCAATGAGAGGGGCGGGCACGCACAAGCTTCTGGAAAAGGCGTTCCTAAAAAAAAACGAAGACAACATGAAGCAAGACGGAAAGATAAATGAAATCGCAAAAAACAAATTAACGTAAATAATAAAGAAAATTAAGAAAAGATGAAATGAAAATTTGGGTTGCCTCCCAAATAGCGCTTGGTTTAGAGTCCTCAGCCGTACTTTCACCAGATTTAGGCCGGGTCTTTGAGCAATGTGCTCTAAGCACTTCGTTGCCAAAATAGTGTTTAACCCATTGCCCGTTCACCTTGAATACCCTTTCATCTGTACATCAAAGCTCAATACCACCATGCGGGTACACCGTATCCACAGTAAATGGCCCAGACCATCGTGACTTAAATTTTCCTGGAAACAGTTTTAAACGAGAGTTAAACAACAATACTTCCTGACTTGATTCGAAATCCCGAGGTACAATGTTTTTGTCATGCCACTTCTTTGTCTGCTCTTTGTATATATGACATTCTCATAAGCTTCACTTTGGAATTCATCTAACTCATTCAACTGTAATTTCCGCAACTCCACGGATACTTCAAGATCCATATTCAGCTTCTTGACAGCCCAAAACGCTTTGTGTTCCAACTCCAATGGCAAATAATACGACTTACCGAACACCAACTGATAAGAATCTTGGATTTCATGAAAAAAAAACACGATTATAAAGAATCGCACCCTCAGTTCAATAACAAAAAGACTCAATAATGTTGTCCCGATCTTTTGAAACAAGTAAGTTTTCAGATATCCACCTCTAATTTATAATAAAACTAGAAACAGAGAATCACAGTTTTTGGATATCCATCTCTAATTTACAATGAAACTAGCAACAGATAATCACGAGATAAACAATCGATCTCAACGGAATCTTCAAAAAACTTGTTTCTGACAATCCACGAAGAAGAACAATCGACAAACGCCACAAAGTTTATAAAACTTTGATAAGTTTGATTTTTGGATAAACAAAGCAAAGCTTTGACATAATTCTAGAAAGAATTATAATTGATAAAAATAAATAATCAATAATATTCATTGTATTGTATTCAATAATGAATGTATATGATGTATTTATAATACAACTACAAAATAATAAAAGATAACGCAAAATAATATAAAAGATATCAAAAGATATTATCTAAAAGTTTTCTAATAGGCTTAAAATACTCAAAATAATAAAAAATACACAAAAATCCGAAAACACACACTACATGCCGAGCGTGTGAAAATCCCGCACTAGAGCCTAGGCGCTTGGCTCCGGTACTTGGGCGCTGAAGCTGTTACAAATTGTTCATAATTCTTTAAAAATTCATATCTCGAGTTCTAGCCGTCGGATCGAGCCGAAATTTTAACCGTAGCTTCATAAAATCTTAAAATACATTTTGGACGGTGAAGATTGGATTTTGATATTTCTAGAAGCTTCATAAAATTTCAGTACTCCACCACGAACTCCATGCATTCCAACTTGGCTTCCTTGCTCTCCAACTTGATTGTCATGGATCCCGATTCCTTCTAATCTCGATGGCAAATTATGAGAAAAATCTTGGAAAAATTTGAATCTTCGATAGCATTTTAGATTCATATCAGACTCCTCTTCTTCAAAAAGATTTGTCCTCAAATCTTGCCCTTTACCTGCAAGAAATTTAGCCACAAGTTTTCTCGTTTCTTCTCTTATCTTTTTTTTTTTCACCCCTTTTTTCACACCAATTTTGAAATCCTCTTTTTTTTTTCCTGAATTTTCGATTTTTTTTTAATTTATAACTTGTAGCACAAGACACGAGACTTGGATAACAAGTTTGAAAGAAACGACACAGAAATTCGACAAAGGAAAGATTCCAACGAAGAACGAAGAACGATGAAGAATAGATAAGAAGAACGAAAAATAGATAAGAAGAACAAATAGAAAGATATGACTTACTTGAATCAATGATACCAAATGATAGGAATCTTGGATGTCATGAAAAGCAAACACGATTATAAAGAATCGCACCCTCAATTCAATAACAAAAAGACTCAATAATGTTGTCCCGATCTTTTGAAACAAGTAAGTTTTCGGATATCCACCTCTAATTTACAATGAAACTAGCAACAGAGAATCACAGTTTTTGGATATCCACCTCTAATTTACAATGAAACTAGTAACAGATAATCACGAGATAAACAATCGATCTCAACGAAACCTTCAGAAAAAACTTGTTTCTGACAATCCACGAAGAAGAACAATCGAAAAACGCCACAAAGTTTATAAAACTTTGATAAGTTTGATTTTTGGATAAACAAAGCAAAGCTTTGACATAATTCTAGAAAAAATTATAATTGATAAAAATTAATAATCAATAATATTCATTGTATTGTATTCAATAATGAATGTATATGTTGTATTTATAATACAACTTCAAAATATAAAAGATAACGCAAAATAATATAAAAGATATCAAAAGATATTATCTAAAAGATTCCTAATAGGCTTAAAATACTCAAAATAATCAAAAATACACAAAAATCCGAAAACACACACTACACGCCTAGTGTGTGAAAATCCCGAACTAGAGCCTAGGCGCTTGGCTCTGGTGCTTAGGTGCTGAAACTGTTCCAAATTGTGCATAATTCTTTAAAAATTCATATTTCGAGTTGTAACCGTCGGATCGAGCCGAAATTTTAACTGTAGCTTCATAACATCCTAAACTACATTTGGACGATGAAGATTGGATTTTGATATCTCTAGAAGCTTCATAAAATTTTAGTGCTCCACCACGAACTCCATGCATTCCAACTTGGCTCCCTTGCTCCCCAACTTGATTGTCATGGATCCCAATTCCTTCTAATCTTGATGTAAAATTATGAGAAAAATCTTGGAAAAATATGAATCTTCGATAGAATTTTAGATTCATATCACCAACCTATAGGGCGACATCCCAATAGGTGTTTTAAAAGCAGTGTGATAGGCCCATAGAGCGTCATCCAGCTTGATTGCCCATTCTTTCCGATTCGTTTTAACCATTTTTTTCCAAAATTTGCTTGATTTCTTGGTTAGAGATCTCCGCCTGACCATTGGTTTGGGGATGGTATGCGCACACCATCTTATGCCTGACACCATACTTAGTGAGCAAGGTATTAAAAATCTTATTGAAAAAGTGTGTACCTTCGTCACTGATTATTGCTCGTGGAGTTCCAAACCTTGTAAAAATATTCTTTTGCAGAAACTTGACTACTACACGAGCATCATTAGTAGAGGTGGAAATTGATTCCACCCATTTCGAAACATAATCCACTGCTAATAAGATATAAGTGTAACCAAAAGAAGGGGAAAAAGACCCATAAAATCAATACCCCACACATCAAATAACTCCACTTCTAAAATATTTGTGAGAGGTAATTCATGCTTTCTAGATATATTCCACGTTCTTTGACACTTATCGCATGATTTCACTAAGGTGTAACTTTCTCAAAACAAAGTAGGCCAATAAAAACCAGATTGTAGTACCTTAGCTGCAGTGCGTGTTTCTCCAAAGTGACCTCCATAAGGTGATGAATGACATTTTTCTAGGATTTCTTGTGCTTCTTGACTCTCCACACATCGCCTGATCACTTGATCGGCACAACTCTTGAAAACATAGGGATCATCCAACAAGTAGAATTTCACGTCATTGAAAAATTTCTTTTTCTGATGTCTGTTCAAATCTGGAGGTATAGTATCACACGACAAAAAATTAGCGATATCAGCAAACCATTGGAGATGTGAACTTACCTGAAAGATCTGTTCATATGGAAACAATTCTTTGATGCTTTCCTCCTCCTGAACATCTTCTAGCTCCAATCTCGACAAGTGGTCAGCAACTTGATTTTCAATACCCTTTTTGTCCTTGATCTCAAAATCAAATTCTTGTAGAAGTAGAATCCACCTTATCTAGCGTGGCTTGGCATCTTTCTTGGCAAATAAGTAGCAAATCGCTGCATGGTCAGTATAAAAAACTACTTTAGTGCCAATTAAATATAGACAAAATTTATCAAAAGCAAAAACTACTGCAAGCATCTCTTTTTCTGTAGTAGTGTAGTTTTGCTATGCAGCATCCATTGTGCGACTCGCATAATAGATGGCTCGAAACATCTTATCTCTACGCTGACCAACACAGCCCCACTGCATAGTCACTAGCATCGCACATCAGCTCAAAAGGATCCTTCCAATCCGGTACAATCATGATGGGTGATATGATCAACGCCATCTTAATCTTCTCGAAGGCTTGCAAACTATCATCATCAAATATGAACGTAGAATCTTTTTCAAGCAAATTACATAGTGATTTAGTGATTTTGGAAAAATCTTTGATGAACCGCCTATAGAACCCCGCATGGCCTAAGAAACTTCTTATGCCCTTAATATTCTTTGGAGGTGGAATCTTCTCAATGGCAACCACTTTGGCTCGATCCACATCTAATCCATTTGATGACACTTTATGTCCAAGGACAATGCATTCTAGAACCATAAAGTGACATTTCTCCCAATTAAGAACTAGGTTCTTTTCTTGATATCTCTACAACACAAGTGAAAGGTTATGCAAACAGTGATCAAAAGATGACCCAAAAACTGAAAAATCATCCATAAATATTTCCATCACATCCTCCACCATATCTGCAAAAATGGCCATCATGCAGCGCTAGAATGTCGCCGGAGCATTACACAAGTCAAAAGGCATCCACCTGAAAGAAAACGTGCCATAGGGACACGTAAAAATAGTCTTCTCCTGATCCTCCGGTGCAATAGCAATTTGATTATAGCCTGAATAACCATCTAAGAAATAGTAGTAGCAATAAACATCAAATCTATTAAGAATTTGATCAATGAAAGGAAGTGGAAAATGATCCTTACGAGTATCTTTGTTCAACTTCCTATAATCTATACAAACTCGCCAGCCAGTTACTGTCCGTGTGGAGATTAACTCATTATTTTCATTTTTAACCACTGTAATCCCACTTTTTTTAGGCACCACTTGAACAGGAGATACCCAACTACTATCAGAAATAGCATAAATCACACCCGCATTCAACAATTTTAAAACCTCTTTCTTAACTACTTCTTTCATGGAGGGATTCAACCGCCTCTGATGATTAACATAAGGAGTATATGACTCTTCCATCAAAATTTTATGCATGAAGATTGTTGGACTAATACCCTTAAATTCAGAAATTGACCATCCTAATGCAGTTTTGAAATTTCTCAAGACTCGCAGTAACTTATCTTTTTCGACCTAAGACAGATGAGCAGAAATAATGACAGGACAAGTAGAATTCTCGGTAAGGAATGCATAACATAAATGTGCAGAAAATTCTTTAAGATCATGAGTTTCAGCAGATACCTCTGGTGAACTTTTTTCCAAAGCTTCAGATTCCTTACTACTCACCACTTTTTATTTTGGAGCTCCCTCGAGGAATTCTTCTTGTTCATGTAGCTCCCAATCTTCTTCTTTATTAAATGCCTCATCCTCCACCAAACATCTTTCTAGTGGATCAATAATTCCTTCACATGAAAAAGAGTTATGAGAATCAATAACTTTAATACCTTTACATGTACTTACCTCGTTTGGGCCCCTGATGGTGTGATAAATATTGAAAATCACAACTTCACCAACAACTCGAAGTGTGAGCTCTCCCTTGTGTCCATATATTAGCGCTCTGGCAGTAGCCAGAAAAGGTCTCCCAAAAATCAAGGGAGTTTCTTCATCCTCATCCATGTCCAAAATCACGAAGTCTGCTGAAAATATGAACTTGTCGACCTTTACCAAAACATCCTCCACAATACCTCGTGGGTATGTGATACTTCGATCTGCCAGCTGTAATGTGATGGTGGTCGTCCTAACTTTCCCAAGCTCCAAAGTCCTATAAACAGAAAAAGGCATCAAGTTTATACTTGCTCCAAGATCACATAAAGCTCTATTTACTTTAGAATCACCAATAAAACAAGGAATAGTAAAACACCCTGGATCCTTAAGCTTTTGTGGCAACTTTTTCTGCAGGATTGCGCTGCACTCTTTTTTCAGGTTCACCACCTCATTGTCTTGCAATCTTCTCTTCTTAGACATCACATCTTTGATGAACTTGGCATAGTTGGGCATTTGTTCCAGAGCATCTAAAAACGGAATATTGATGTGTATCTTCTTAAATATGTCTAGGAACTTGGAAAACTGCTCATCAAGTGATTTTTTCTTGAACCGCTGTGGGTAAGAAGCTGTGGCTTGTACATTGGTTTTGATTCAGATTCTTTCTTGTGCTCTTCAACAATGATTTCTTCAACCACTGGTTCTTCAACTTCCTTTTCTTTGCTCTGATCCTCAGCCTCTAACTTCTTACCACTTCTTAACTCCACCGCTTTTCATTTTTCTTTTGGATTCACTTCAGCATTGCTGGGAAACTGTCCTCAATTTTGATCCTTCAAAGCATTTGCAAGCTACCCAATCTGTATTTCCATGGATTTCATCATAGCCCCCAAACTACACATATGTGTCTCCATGCTGTCCATTCGATTCTGAGTCCTCGAAATCCTCTTGTTAGATTCATTGGAATATGTAGCGACAACATCCTACAAAGATGCCTTTCCTTTACCTTTGTTCATATTGAATCCCGAAGGGGGATTCAACATATTTTTGTTGTTGGCATAGGAAAAATTTTCATGGTTACGTAAACTAGGATGATAAGTATTGGGAGGAGGGTTACCTCGATAATTTCTATAGCCTCTGGGATTTATATACTGAGCTTCCTCAGGTGGATGAGATTCTTCGATGGCAACTGACACACCTGATGGATTTGTTACACTCACCTTATTCAACACAACAACTTGTGTAGTTAACGCAGATAATTGTGCAGTGATGGAGGCAAGAGGATCAACATTGTACACACCCTTCTTGATTCCCATGCATTCAGATGGCCATTGATAACTATTGATGGTCATTTGTTCTAGCATCTCATAGGCCTGAATGGGGTCCTTGGAAAATATGGTACCACCAGCAGTAGAGTCCACTGACATTCTTGTAGGCGTGTTTAAACCATTGTAGAAAAGCTCTATTTCTTCCCAATCTACATAATTATGGTTAGGACAACGCCTCAAAAAATATTTATACCTTTCCCATGACTCATATAGCTGTTTTGAATCATGCTGATGAAAGGTGCTGATCTCAATATTCAATTGAGTGGATTTGGCCGGTGGAAAATACTTCGCTAAAAATTTCACATCCATGTCCTCCCAAGTACTTATGCTTCCTAACGGCAATGACTGCAACCAGATCCATGCCTTATCCCTGAGAGAAAAAGGGAACAAGCGTAAACGTATAATATCCTCAGAAACACCATTCAATTTTACCGTATCAGTAATCTCCAGGAAAGTGCGCAAGTGTAAGTGAGTATTAGATGTGGCGCTTCCATTGAACTGGTTCTGCTGAACCATGTTGATTAATTCTGCCTTCAACTCGAAGTTGTTGGAATTTATCGTCCCTCGAGCGATTCCAGATTAGCGAGCTTGGATCGTCAGCCTGAAATGATCTCTGATTGGCACCAAGGGAATTTCATTAATATTTTCTTCAGCCATGTTTTGTTGTTCTTCTCTCCTCGCTCTTCTCAAAGCATGTGCAGTTCGTTCAATCTCTGGATCAAAGAGTAAAGAATTCGCGCTTTGAGATCTTTGAATAAATTGTAGTTAAGAAGAACAACAATTTATTAGTAACTTAAAATAAAATAAAATAAAATCTCTAAATTAAAACTTAGATTAATTGGTAACAAGACTAAACAAAATAAAAAATTACTCCCCGACAACGACGCCAAAAACATGTTGCAAAATTTACGCTTGCAAGTGCACGGTTGTCAAGTTTTAATAAATAATGAGTAAAGTGTCGATCTCACGAGGAGTAATATGAAAATATTCAATAATTATAATTAAAATAGTCCTAATTTTATTTAAAAAATTAAACTTTAGAGATTTTCAGACTAATTAAATTAATAATGAAGTTTGTAAAGCACACGCACACACAATTCTTAAGAGATTATCAAGCAGAGAGAAATGGTCTAGAGGTTTTGATTTCACCTGGTCTCGACAATATTTATTTCTAATTAATCTATTTTCATGAATTTCTTTCAATTAATAACCAAAAACACATAGATTATATTATTTCCCTCTCCCGAGTGCCAAATAGAATGTATCAACTACAAATTAATTTTAATATCCCTATTAAGAATCTACTTGTAGTGATATATATAAAACGATGTTCTTTCAAGGCTCTATTAAAGTTATTAACTCTCGTGAGATAAATAAACTATTAATAGTGTGAATTCTATAGATCCTATTCAAAATCCCCTCTCCCGAGTGCCGGATTCTAAATAAATATAACTAATCAATTTATGGCCAGTAAATTTAAAAGACTTTCAAAACTAGAATCACAAATAATTTAGAGAAACTCAATTCAATAAATCAAAGATTCATAAACATGTCTTGACCAGGCTACATCAACCTCTAGACATTAAAAGTTTAGTTCATAGCATAATTCAAACAAAACCAAATCATGCTTAAAATGTCAAACATAATTCAACAATCAAACGAAATCAATAAAGATGAGATAACAAATCCGTAAGATTTCTTCCATGTCCAGTTGAAAAGCTCCGTCTTCGATCCAAGCAATATTCAATTCTTGAGCTCCCAAAAATCTCACGAAGTGTTCTATCAAAAGTCCTGTGTGTATGTGATGGCTAATAGTCTCTATTAGGTCTGAAAAAACTCCCTTTTATACTCCCTAAGAATCGACCAAAACAAGCCCAAAGATTTCCCAAAGTTTCCAAAAATTAAAAAATTCCTCGGCAGAAAATTCACGACGCGCGGGCACGCCTAATAAGTCGCGTGGGCACGCATAAGGCTTTGACTCCACAATTCAAAAATCTCGAACGCACGCGGGCGCGCATGATTCCTTGCGCGGGTGCTCATATGCCTCAGTTTCTTCACACAAAATTTCTTCAGGTAGCGCGGGCGCGCATAAGGCTCGGCCTTCTCTTTATTGTTTCTTCAAAATCTTGAACCACCTTTGCTCCTTTGGCCTCTTTCTTGACTCCTTTGACTCCAACAATCATCAATTCATTATTTTCTTCATTTCCTAACATTCAACACAAACAACAACAAATCTCGCATAATTCCGCTCGAAACCAAACAATTATCCAATAATATCAAAACAAATTGAGTGCACAAAATGCATTTATCAACATGGAATAAGAAAACGAGTCAAGTAATAACAAACTTAAATGATAAGATCAGTTGGTCCAAAATCTCAGTTGACTAATTTAGTTTACCACTTAGACTGAGTCAGTTGCCTAGTCCAGTTTTGAAACCAAAATGATTCACCTTAGCTTGAGGGCAACTGACTACTGGCTTATCAATTGGTCTTTTAAAGACTCAAAGTTCCTCCTAAAGTAATTCTCTAAGATAAATCAATAAGTCCTAAAACATTTCTAAAGTAAGAAAACTTAGTCTTCGAGAGTGGTTTTGTAGTGACTCGCACTGTGATCACCTACTAATTAGAAATTTAAGCATGCATTTAAACAATAAAATAATCACAATCAGAGATATAACGCGGAAACACAAATAACTAAAATACCAGCATGGTAAAAACCTAGTGGCTAACCATGCAATCCTGCCTTGGTCACCACCCAATCTCTATATCTCTAGGTGAACTAACCTGCAACTCCCCCATTGAATGGGGTATCCAGACAATAGAAAATAACTGGACGTGAGCATAAAACACTCAATATGCTAGTATGGATAAACATATGTATATGATGCATGCAATGTAATGAACATGTATCATATCTGGGTAACAAATCAGAAATCCACTCAGACTAGTTCCTAGGACATGAGTTGTGACCGCTGGGACTCAAACCGCTGGACCCAACCCCTCATTCCTAACAGGACGTGGACCAAATGTCCCTGGATCACTAGTGTTCGACAGACCCGTCGAACATAGGGACTCTCAATGTCTAATCGTCCTAACAAAGGTTGCACATCCTATAAAACTAGCTTATCTCGAAAGAGATACATGCTCAATATGAAAGCACACGCAACATAATATTTCAAAGCAATAACATGCATCATGTCAGATAATATGCAAAAAAATAAGCATGCAAACCCACTAGCAATCTCAGTCAGTTCTTACGTACCTTACTAAGACAGTTCCTAGAAGCTCCCATCTAGGTTCCAAGCCTACCATACAATACTAAAATTCATAATAACCATGCATAATCTAACATGCTCTAAAATACTTAATTAAACTATAGCATACTCCATATTTCCTATTAGTACCTATTGAAATACAAACATATGCTAGATCATAATCTGATGAATATTATTCCACGAATACTGTAGAAACATACCTGAGTTGAATATCTGAGTACTGTACTCCTCCTATCAGTTTTCCCCAACGTTAAACAATTGCTCAGTTCAGTCTCTAAAAATTGCGTTAATAGTTTCTAATCACCAAGAAATGCTCGATCCAATTTGCTTTTTTCTAAAAGAAGCATTCATTTCCCCCATTATTGGGTTATAACATCTATATCCATCATAGATAATTTCAAAAAATATGTCTTAACTGATTCCCAACGATCACGAATATTATTACTTACAATCCTTCTTAAACAGAAGAAACCCAAAAGCTGAATTAGCACATTTATGAAATTTCTCAAACACTGAGAAATTTTGAACATATTTCACAGACCATGTTACAAAGCATACGAGCTTACAGAACTGTCTCCAGTAATTTCTAGTCCATAATATCTCAAATCAATACTGATTTAACAATATCACTTGATCAACTGTATCTCACACTTAGCCCATAAGGATCAACCAGCTAGGTCTATCATTCACTAATTATCGATTCACCAGAATATCACACTGTGTATCAACAATTGTTATGATCTCTGTGATTCTGTTCATCAAGAATTATCTATACCCAAAACACTTGGAATAACCAAATTCCAACGAGTTTCAATAACCTTTTCTATGACGGTGTCAGATGATAACCAAAAGTAGTCGCTGGCACAAATCTTGCACTAATCTGGATCTACCATCAAACTGTTCCTTGTTCATACAACAAAGATAATCCTTGGACTAATTCCAATTTAATAATCATTATTTATTATGAAAAAGTTACCAGAAGATCTTATTTCATATCTATAACAAAGTCAGACGATAATCCAATGATTATCAGTCCTTAGATTAATTCATCTTATTATATCTCCAATATCAAATCTATCATGCCGCATATTCATACCCCTATTGTGACTGTTGCAAACCACCAAACTAAGGTAAATTCCCATGTACACCTCTTCCCCTGAAGCACAAAAGGCTCCTAGAGTACTACAGGTCTAGGGTTGCGCCCCCTCTCAGTCTAGTCATACATCCACACAGTTAACAATACTTGATATAATTCAACACTATGCCCTTGATGAAAACATATCATTTCTGGAACTACTCAATGTCAGTCAACCCATTAAATTTTTCCAGAATATTCCAACTTAAGACATTGATAACCAAGTTGTTCAGAACAATCACTTGTCGAGAAATATTCATCTTAGTCTATTCTGATAATAGAAAATCTCAAATTGCATCTCTGACAAAGTTAAACGATTACCATTCCTTATGAAATCATTCAACTAATCAAAATACCATTGTGACTGCTATAGAATTACTAGGCTAAGGTAGCCTCTCCCATATATGCCCTCCTCCTGAAACACGAAAGGTTTCCAGAGTAATGCCGGCATAGGGTCGTGCTTCCTTTTCATCTAGCTAGTTCATACAGTCCACAATAAATGGTATAAAATTGTCCCAATGAAAACTATCATCTGCAACTCCATAGAATATTCTAGGAAATACCTCTAGAACTATTCAGCTGAAAACATGTTTAATCTGACCCAAATATACAAATCATCAATCAAATTACTGATAACCCCAAAGATTACAGTACTTTGAACCACAAATCCAGGTTCTAAACAATATTTTATTAAATTTTCAAAATAGAAGAACCAAATACGAATAGATAAACCCAAGTGTCGTACAATTATAATTAATATCAGTTTACATCGAATAAAATGTCTAAAATCAAAATACAATGATCCAAATGTTTACAACTAAAATACTGTTTTACAAAAATTCTTAATACAATATTAAGAACCCAAATACAATGGAAATCTTACAATCTGACTAAATGTGGAAATCTTTCATTCTATCTTCTCATCTTGAACATGAAGTTTCCTGTCTGCCACACACAAAAGAATCGATACAAGCATGTCAGCTGTAGCGACCCTACCCGTATCCACTACCTAATCAGAGTTATTAGCGCATGCATAAAATAATTAAAGCGTAAAGAGCGGATAATTGAGATACAACAAATCTAATCGGTAGAATATAACCAACGACAACAAAAGTGCATAATAATCTTATAAAACCAAATCGAAAGTCTTAGGGTAACAAGCCCTACCACTAAACTCTCGCTGCAGCAGGAACTGACCTCAACCCTGCTGCGAGTCACCTGGAGCATCCAGCCTCAAACCTGTCCCGCCACAAGGTATCCCAAGAACACCAAAGATAAGGGGTGTGAGTGAAAATTCTCAATACGGAATCAATGATATATAAACAAATATGCAGCAGTCAAATGACTTTAAAATACTGGGTAAAATAGTCTACTCAGGGCGCCATGAATACACAGTACCGTGCTAAAAGAGCGACTCCGCGGGGTACTCGTGTATTCTCCTATCAACTATAGCGTCTACTCTACCATTGTGGTCGCTTCTAGTGATAACAAAACCAGGGGCTGAGTCTCCTCAGACACGAATCCATAAGGAGTAACTCATCACCGATGGAAATTATCATGACTCACATCATACCAGATGCAGTCCAATGTAAAAACATGCATGTGCTAAATCCGTAAAACATGGTAAAACACATAGCACATACTCATGCAACATATAAGCATATATATCATGCTGGTTATCTCGGTCAGTACTTACGTACCTCTAACATTCCAGACAAATCCTAGCACCACTGGTCTAGATCCCACTCCTACAAGTCCACACTACTGCGTCTACAATGAAAATACCCATGCATCACTATTTAAGCTTTAAAAGCCTTAATTAAGCTATTTCATACTCCTAAATATTTTTAGGATGCCAAAGCTATACCTGCGTCCGTCGTCAGCCCTTTGCTGTCGATTACCTCAAAACTTAGGCACAGCTCCGCTACGACGCCGGGATCTCCATGGTGCTTCCCGATTCCCAAAGGACGCATAGATATCCCTAGATCTTACTAGAAACACTAAGGAATGAGAGAGAGAAGAGAGGAATGAGTGCCTAAAAATGAGCCTCGGATCCCATATTTATAGATAAAGAACGGAACATTCGATCTCCGATCGTTGCGTTCGTTCTAGAACATTGCATCCGTTTCGAGTTCTTTGCATCCGATGTCACCTCAAGTTCGTAAGCAATGAAATCATCTTGTTGATGTCATGGATGACATCAGCTGACCAGAACGTTGCATCCATTCTCCCAACATTGCATTCGTTCTTGGTCATCCTTTGGGCCATTTATGATAATTTCGAGTCCATCTCTGATGCCCTTGAACTCGTCCGAGATTTCCTTAACCCTGTTTAGCTTGATAATGACCTAGTGATTAACGCTTAATCCCTCAACTTGGGTACGGGTCACTACATCAGAAAAATTCATCCTTGCAAGATCTAAAATATTTTATCCTACTAGAGATGCCCAAACCTTCATGAGGCATTCTCTTGGCAGAATATTCTGAAAATCTCTCCAACTACTCGTGGAGAGTCTTCAGGGGTATCTATGGACCACAGGGAATCTAGAAGATCACGTATTCCCACACTTCAATAGATCCCTAGAAATTCATGAAGTTTAAATCTGGATTTTCTCTTCAAGCTCTATCCTGCTGAGATCCACATAAGGCGAAAATCTAATGCCAATATCGGCAATGACGATATTGGAAAAGCTTAAGTACCTTGATATTCCAACTTTTGTTACTGCTATTGTCATTGTATACAACTTTTAATCTACAAGGATAACACAAATGTCAACACTAAGTCCCAAAGAATCTTAATGCATGCTCTGATACCATAAATGTAGTGACCCACACCGTGATCACCTATTAATCAGAAACTTAGGCATGCATTTAAACAATAAAATATTCATAATCAGAGATATACTGCGGAAACAGAAATAACTAAAATACCAGCATGGTAAAAACCTAATGGCTGACCCTGCAATCCTACCTTGGTCACCACCCAATCTCCAGATCTCTAGGAGAACTATCTGCAATGGCCCCCATCGAATGAGGTGTCCAGACAACAGAAAATAACTGGACATGAACATAAAATGCTCAGTATGATAGTACGGGTAAACATACATATATGATTCATGCAATGTAATGAACAGTATCATATATGGGTAACAAATCAGAAATCCACCCAGAGTTGCGCCTAAGACATGAGCTGTATCCACTGGGACTCAAACCCTTGGACCCAACCACTCATTCCTAACAGGACGCGGACCAAATGTCCCTGAATCACTAGAGTTCGACAGACCCGTCGGTCATAGTGACTCTTAGTGTCTAATCGTCCTAACAAGGGCTGAGCACCCTATAACACTAGCTTATCTCGAAAGAGATACATGATAAATATGAAATGCACATGCATAATAATATTTCAAAGAAATATCATGCATCATGTCAGATATTATGCAACACATAAGCATGAAAACCTGCTGGCAATATCAGTCAGTACTTACGTACCTTAATAAGACAGTTCCTAGAAGCTCCCATCTAAGTTCTAAGCCTACCATGCAACACTACAATTCATAATAACCATGCATCATCTAACATGCTCAAAAATCCTAAATTAAACTATAGCATACTCACTATTTTCTATAAGGATCTAGAGCTATACCTTCATCCGTCGTCAGCCCGCTTTTGTCGAATGCCTTAGAGCTTGGGCACAGCCCTGCTACAACTCCTGGACACCTCGCCAAAGTTCCGTTACTTGGACACTACTACGGACATTGTCCATATATATAAAAAAATATACTAGAACCCACTCCAACTATTTATAAAAGAGTCCCAAAGCCCTTAAAATCGAGCCATCATGGGAGAGGAGAGGTTTCGGAAATTGAAAGTGAGCCTCTCGACCCCTATTTATAGAGCACGATCGGATGCTCCGATCTGCGCATGCTTGCCACGTTCCAATCAGCCAAGTTTGGATGCTCCGATTTGCACTTCGGACGCTCCGAACTCATTCATGCAGCTACATGTTCAAACTTCATTGCCACGTGTAGGACACCACAATCGGAAGCTTTGATCTCTGTTCAGATGCTCCGATCGTCCCTGTATCATCCGATCTTGCTTTGTTGGCTCCAATCTCGTCGGACCTCCGAACCCAGTTTGGATCTTTCGAACTTGTCCAAGCCCATATAAGCTCATTTACCACTTTTTGGATATTCTGGGTCCGATTTATTGTTCCGTTTAATCATATAAAAATCCCTTAATCATGTTTTATTAAATCTAAACATGATTAGGAAATTTAATCTTGTAAAATGGGACCGGGCTACTACAGGTTTGGTGAAGATGTCAGCTTCTTGTTGTTCCATTGAGACATATTCCAGTCTAATGTCCTTCCTCGATGCATGATCGCGGATGGAATGTTGTCTAACATCAATATGCTTCATTCTGGAGTTAAGAATAGGATTATATGTGATCGCAATTGTGCTAGTGTTGTCATAAAAGATCAGCGACTACTTAGCCTTGATTCCATAATCTCTAAATTGTTGTTGTATCTAGAGCAGTTGGAAACAACAACTTCCTGCAGCTAAGTACTCTACTTCAGTTGTGGAAGTGGAAATGAATATTTGTTTCTTACTAAACCATGAGATCAGTCTGTCTCCAAAAAACTAACACAATCCACTTGTACTCTTCATGTCCAATTTTCACCCTACATAATATGCATATGAATAACCAACTAAATTGAAAGAGTTATCCTTAGCATACCAAAACCCAACATTTTGGGTTTCTTTGAGATATTTTAATATTCTCTTGGATGCTATGTAATGAAACTGTCTAGGGTCAAAACTGAAATTTAGCTCATAAGAAAACTGAAAAATACAATATTGGGTCTGCTAGCAGTTAAGTAAAGCAACGATCCTATTAGACCTCGATACATGGTTACCTCAACTGGAATTCTCCCTTCATCTTTATCAAGCTTAATTGATGAGCTCATAGGAGTAGTAGCAGCTGAGCAGTTTTCCATGCCAAACTTCTTGAGAAGTTCTTTGGTGTATTTGGTTTGACTAATAAATATCCCATTTTCCAGCTACTTAACTTGCAATCCGAGAAAGAACGCCAATTTACCCATCAGGCTCATCTCAAATTTATCGTGCATTAACTTGGAAATGTTTTTGCACATTTTGGGGTTAGTTGACCCAAATATAATATCATCAACATAAATTTGAACAAGAAGAATGTGATTATCCTTAGCAAATTTAAATAGTGTTTTATCTACTGTTCCTATAGTGAAATCTTGTTCAATAAAAAGCTTGGTTAGAGTATCATACCAAGCTCTCGGAGCCTATTTCAGTCCGTAAAGAGCTTTGTTTAAATGAAAAACATGGTCGGGAAACTGATGATATACAAAACTAGGAGGCTGCTCTACATAGACTTCTTCTTGAAGATTACCGTTGACAAAGATACTCTTGACATCCATTTTTTATAAACTTTAAAGTCATTGAAGGATGCATAGGCAAGGAATATTCTAATATCTTCCAGTCTGGCTATTGGAGCATAAGTCTCATCGTAATCAGTACCTTACTCTTGCCTATAACATTGAGCAACCAATATTGCTTTGTTTTGCACCACAGTTCCGTCTTTATTGAGTCTATTTCTGTACACCCATCGAGTACCTATGACTAATTGATGAGAGGGACTGGAACTAGGTTCCAGACTGAATTTCTAGTATACTGGTTAAGCTCATCTTGTATAGCTTCAACCCAGCTACTATCAGTTAGTTCTTCATCAATTTTCTTAGGTTCAATGTTAGAAATAAAGGGTGCATTCAAAAATAGATTTAGCATTTGTCCTCTGGTCCAAATTGGATCAGAGGTGTTACCTATTACCAAGTGTTGTGGATGATTTCTGTTCCATCTATATTCTTGTGCATCATGATTCGCTTGTAGAACTAAATCAGTTGAAGTATCATCGATTTGAATGAGCTCAATTGGATGCATATCAGTTGGAGTAGCTTCAGTTCCATTTTCCTCAATTACTTGGTCAAGTGGATGAACCTCGACTGCATGGTCAACTAGATCATCATCCTCAACTGGTGGATCTTTCAAATCCAGTTCTAGAGATTGGAGTGTATGCCTGATCAACAAAGTGCTATCTTCACTTTCATCCTCCAAACTTGTCTCTTGAAAACGATTGTTCAATTGAGTGACATCATTTGGCTTCTCAGAGGAAACTGTTTCATAAAAGACAACATGCATAGTTTCTTCAACATTTAGCATTTTATTGAAAACCCTATAAGCTTCGCTAATTGAAGAATAACCAAGAAAGTACCATCATATGAATTTGCATCAATTGCAGTCATATTATTTTTACCATTGTTTTGGATATATCACTTGCATCCGAACAACTTAAAGTAAGAAATTACAGGTTGATTTCCATTACAGATCTCATATGGAGTTTTTATGTGCTTCTTACAAATCATCGATATGTTTTGAGTGTAGCAAGCTGTGTTCACTGCCTCAACCCAAAACCTCTGAGACACCCTAGACTCAGCCAACATCGTTCTAGAATCTAGCAGCTTCCTAAAGAGTTCAATTTTTCCTTTCTACAACACCATTTTGTTGTGGTGTTCTAGCTATTTAGAACTCGTGTATGATTTCATGGTTCTCTAAAAATGAAGAAAAAGTTTGATTGACAAATTTAGTTCCCCCGTGACTCCTGATTTTGTCAATCCTATTTTATTTTTTGTTAAAAATTCTTTTGAGAATCTTGATCAGTTGAGGAGCAGTTTGTTTGTTTTTATTTTAAAAAAATGACCCAGGTAAATCGAGAGTAGTCATCAACAATCATAAGAGTGTACTTCCTTCCCCCTAAGCTCATTACTGCGATAGGACCAAACAAGTCCATATGCAGCAGTTCTAAGCATCGAGTTGATGAATTACATCCTTTGTTTTTAAAATATGACCTAACTTGCTTCCAAAACTGACAAGCTGAACAAAATTTGTTCTTATAAAAATTAATTTTGGGAAAACCAGTGACCAAATCAAGCTTACTCAGACTGTCAATTGCCTAAATTAAGATGATTCAGTTGCTTGTGCCATAACCAGTTTCGGTTGAGGTTGGAAGCTACGAGGCACACTTGTTTGATTGGTTGAGCATTCCAGCAAACTTTATATGTATTTCCACGCATGTTTCCTGTCAAAATAATATTTCCATAAATATCTTTGACAAGACATTAGTGTTTCTTGAACTCAATTGAATGTTCATAATCACATAGTTGACTGATACTTATCAAATTATATTTCAAATTTTCAAATAATAATACATCTTTGGCAATGATGTTACCATGGATAATCTTACTTTTACGCACGGTTCTTTCCTGTGAATGATCTCCAAAGGTGATTTTTGGTCCGGTACATTGAATACGTTTAGATAGCAGTTGAGCATCTCCCGTCATATGTCTTGAGCATCCACTGTCAAGATACCAAACTGCTTTTTGCATATCTTTGATTCCTTTTACCTGCATTCATAGAGTTGAATGATTTTGGTACACATATCTATTTGGGTCCACGCGAGATTAATCCTTTAGGAACCCAGATCTAGATCAATCTCACCAACTTACAGTCTCCGTGTTCCAAAAATATTGTACAGATGCAGGTGTTCGTGATCGTGGTGTGTGACAAGAAGTCGATACCAAATGTTATTTACTCTTTCCCACATCATTTAATTCTCTGTATCTTTTCTGAACAGACTTTCTGTTATAGTTTCGATTTTTATTTCCTCTCATTGAATTGTTCTGTAACCCACTGAACCGATTATGGATCCAATTTGGATTTGTTCTAGAATTATTAGGAACAAAACCAATTCCAAATTCTTTCCATT
Source organism: Henckelia pumila (assembly GCF_033568475.1). Classification (NCBI taxonomy): domain Eukaryota; kingdom Viridiplantae; phylum Streptophyta; class Magnoliopsida; order Lamiales; family Gesneriaceae; genus Henckelia; species Henckelia pumila. The sequence continues at coordinate 146,510,092 of NC_133120.1, forward strand.
CATCTTTTGAAACGGACTTTCAACTTGAAGGATTGGTTTTTCATGAATTTCTCCATGCTCACGTCTCATATTGGACTTTACAAAGTGTATATATTTACCTTTTCACATGTTCAGTTTTGGAGATTACTAGACTCACCAATGCAATAATTTTTGCTAAACCCGAGACCACTCGTCTCCAATGGATTGTGAAAATCTCGCATTTCGGTTAGCGAGATTGAAGACTTGTTCCATGATTTTACCAAATCATTTAACTTTTGATTTTCAGCAGTAAGCATCATGTAATCTGTCTTTACTTGCTCATTCTCAGTTTTTAGTTTGGAAATCTCTGCTACAATACTTATGCTCTCGATTGTTTGTTACCAATTGGGTTTAATCGAGATGTCTCGCAAATCTTGTTGCCTCCCCTTAACTTCCTCGAATGGTATTGATAGTTTCTGGTACTCATCTGTCATCTCATGAAGTGCATGTATTAGATCATCCTATGTAAATACTTCTGAACTAAAGTCATATGCTTGTTCACATGTAGACTCCAGCTCTTGATCATTGGCCATTAAACATGTAATTTCTTCATTATCACTCGAGCTGGAGGAGTAGTCTGACTCGGATGAGTCATTATCAGTTTCTGCCCACTTGGCCTTGCTCTCCTCAGCGACTAGGGCTTCATGTTTCTTCTTGGATGACCTTTTTTTTTTATCTCTGGAACTCCTATCTTCTCATAGGGCTTATTTCCTTTGTCAATTGATCTCATCTCATCCTTCTTGGTCGCGCCCACCTAGAAAATGGAGATTCTCGGACGGGGAAAAGCGGCTTGGGCAGTCTGCTATGAAGTGCTTAGTTTTCCCATAATTAAAGCATACCTTGGTCTCATCGACTGAATCATTCTTTTGATACCCTTTCCTATGAGATCCTCCTTGATTCTTTCGTAAAATCTTTCCAAACTTCTTCAAAAACAGTGACATGACATCAATGCTCAACTGCTCCGCCGTCCGCTCCACTAAAACTAATGGTTCCAGTTTGACTACTGCAAGGACTTTGGTCAACTAAGGAATATACTGATCTTCTTCTTTGGTTTTAAACTCAAACTCATAATCTTTTAGATCAGCAAATAGGTCATAGAGTTCAAGCTTTTTTAAGTCTTTTGGTTCTCGCATTGTAATGCTTTTGACTCCCCACTCCTTAGGAAGTCCTCTGATGACCTTCAAAATAAACTCTCGGTTTGGATATATTTTGCCGAGTGCATTGAGCTCAATGATGATGCTACTAACTATTTCATAAAATTCTGACTTGGATTCTCCAGGCTTCATCTTGATATTTTCAAATTTTTGTGTTGCCACAGACAGTTTGTTCTCCTTTGTTTGTTCATTCCCTTCATAGATCTGAATGAGTTTTACCCAAATTTTCTTTGCAATTTTGCACACATTGATTTTGCTGAAGGTATGTTTGTCAAGAGTTTTATACAGATGTCCTTAGTCAAATTGTCTAGATTAGCCTTCTTCTTATCTTCCGTTTTCCATTCATTTATGGGCTTCTCAACAGTTTGGGGAGCTCCTTTTGTCAGTGCAATTTCTATATTGGATTTTGTGATGGTAATAGGACCATCAGTGATGACATACCACATGTCATCATCCAAGGAAGATAGTTGTTCTTGCATTCTTATATTCCAATCATCTTATATTTATTCTTCTCTGGAGAACATGGTAATCTTGCTAAATAAAGTCATTTTTGTGGAGTTTTCAGAGACAAGAGAGATCTTGCGCTTTGATACCATTTGTAGTAGCCCGTAACCAAAATCAGTAATTAAGGAATTAATCATAATTACTTGGGTAGAGTTCGGAAGCTCCGAAGGTGAGTTCGGAAGCTCTGATCAGGATCGGAAGCTCCGAACAGGATCGGAAGCTCCGATCGATATTACGTCAGGCATGACGTGTGGCAAGATCGGAAGCTCCGGTCAGAACCGGAAGCTCCGATCACCCCTATCCGGAGTCAACTAGTGATATTTTGACACGTGGCAGATCAGGATCTTCGGAAGCTCCGATGGCAGGATCGGACGTTCCGATCGAGGTTCGAACGTTCCGATCAAGGATCGGAAGTTCCGATCGTTGTCTATAAATAGAAGGCCGAGGCTTCACTTTTATTTGCCAATTCTGAGTTCTCCTTTCCATTCTAGTCCTTTTGGAGCTGTTCTAGTCTTCTTAGGCTTGGTCCGGAGGTCGGCGAGGCGTTCAGTAGTCGTAGCGGAGTTGTGCCCATGTTCTGGAGGCATCGACATCAAAGGGCTAACGACGGACGAAGGTATAGCTTTTGCTTCCTATAAATATTTAGGAGTATGCAATAGCTTAGTTAAGGCTTTTAGAGCACTTTAATGATAGTAGTATCATTTGGCAGTGTAGAGCAGACTATAGGCGTGGACCTAGAGTTGGTAGAGCTTGCACTGTTTTGAGGTACGAAAGTACTGTTCGAGATATCCTGACTGAGTATGCATGTATTATGTGACTGCATGATTTAGATGGCAAATCGTGACGACCGGAGTTCTCATGGCAGTGTTGGTGGGCGTTGGGGTGATGCCGACCGGGAGCCTCGTCGAGAACGGCGTCATCGTCATCATGACGACGAGCATTTCACTGTGCGTCGATTCTTAGCTATGGGTCCTAAGCCCTTAGTTGGAAGTGAGTCTCTGGAGGATGCGGAGAACTGGTTAGACCGCATGGAGATGACTTTTCAGACTTTCCAATGCACCGAAGAGCAGAAGGTGGAGACCCTTGGCTATCTTCTGGATGGGCGTGCACGCAGGTGGTGGAGGTTTACTTCTGCACCTTTTGTTGTGGCGAGAGGAGTGGCCACCTGGGCCGAGTTCCGCAAAGCTTTCCAAAAGCGGTATTTTCCTCCTGCCCTCCGACAGTCGAAGGCGGGCAAGCTACTGAGTCTGCGACAGGGAGCCATGTCTATCGATGAGTATCAGCAGAGGTTCTTTGATCTGCTATCCTATTGCCCCGAGATTGCTGATAGCTCAGAGATGAAGTATAATCTGTTCCTTCAGGGCCTTAATCCTGAGATCCATGACCGTGTGGCGGTTGGTGACGACATGTCCTACGAGGGTTTGGTGAGCCGTTGTCACCAGGCGGAGGACATCATTCGGCGGAACGGTCTTTCCCTCAGTCGAGGCCTGCTAGTTTTTTGGGTCCCCGTGCCCAAACTTTCAAGAAGTCTGGATCTTCTTCTTCCTCTGGTTCTGGAGGTGTTGTCCATTACGGTAAGAAGGACAAGTGTGATCACTGTGGGAAGAACCATCCATCCAACAAGTGCCGTAGAGCTTCTGGAGCTTGTTTCCATTGTGGAGAGACTGGTCATATCCGGAGGGATTGTCCACTGTCTGGGGGAGGCGGTTCTGGATCTGGTTCAGGATCGGGCTCTCAGGCCACCGTACAGCAGAGGTCGCAGGGACAGTCTGCTGGGAGTTCTCATTTGAGGCCACGAGCTTCTGGCCAGGTGTTTGCCCTGAGACATGATCAGGCTGTGGAGGAGAATGAGAAAGTCATCGCAGGTACATTTCTGCTTTATGGTATACCTGCTCTTATACTTATTGACACTGGTGCATCTCATTCCTTCATTTCTACACGTTTTGTTAAGAGGCATAAGTTACCATGCATTGCACTAGACGTAGTGATGTCTGTTTCTACTCCGACGGGCCAATCTGCTTTGGCTAAGCGTCTAGTGATGGGTTGCCCCTTAGAGTTTGAGGGTAACATTTTGATTGCGAATCTCATGGTCCTGGCAATGGACGACTTTGATTGCATTCTGGGAATAGATATGTTGACTACCTATCGAGCTTCAGTGGACTGCTATCAGAGATTAGTACGCTTTCATCCGGAGGGGAGTGAGAGCTGGTTTTTCTATGGTGAGGGAGCGCGACCCCCGATGCCTTTGGTATCAGCTTTGAGAGCCTGTCGAGCTCTAGAGTCGGGCGGGGAAGGCTACCTTATCTATGCAGTTGATTTGTCCGCTGAGAGTATTGGGATAGAGAGCATTCCTGTTGTGGATGAATTTCCAGATGTGTTTCCTGATGAGATTCCGGGTTTTCCTCCTACTAGGGAAGTCGAGTTTGGCATAGAGTTGATGCCGGGTACTTCGCCTATTTCTAGAGCATCGTATCATCTGGCTCCGTCAGAGATGCATGAGTTGAAGAATCAGCTACAGGATCTTTTGGACAAGGGATACATTCGTCCTAGTGTATCTCCTTGGGGAGCTCCTGTTCTCTTCGTGAAGAAGAAGGATGGGTCGATGCGGCTGTGCATTGACTATCGGCAGCTGAACCGAATCACTATGAAGAACAAGTATCCGTTGCCTCGTATTGATGATTTGTTCGACCAGCTGCAGGGCACATCAGTTTACTCCAAGATTGACTTGAGATCTGGGTATCATCAGTTGAGAGTCCGTGATCAAGACGTAGCCAAGACTGCATTCCGTACTCGCTATGGGCATTACGAGTTCCTAGTGATGCCATTTGGTTTGACTAATGCGCCGGCTATATTCATGGATCTGATGAACCGTGTCTTCAGGGAGTACTTGGACAAGTTTGTCATGGTCTTTATTGACGACATCTTGGTGTATTCGCGTAATACGGAAGAGCATGTTTCTCACTTGCGGTTGGTACTGAAAACTCTTCGAGATGAGCAGTTGTACGCCAAGCTGAGCAAGTGTGAGTTCTGGATGGATAGATTGGTCTTTCTTGGCCATATCATATCCAGGGAAGGTATTTCTATTGATCCAAGCAAGATTGAAGCGGTACTTAATTGGTCGCGTCCGACGACAGTTGCTGAGATCCGTAGTTTCCTGGGTCTAGCAGGGTATTATCGTCACTTCATTCTGAACTTCTCTTAGTTAGCTCGACCGTTGACGCAGCTTACCCGCAAAGATGTGGATTTCGAGTGGTCCTCCGAGTGTGTGGAGAATTTCTGTGAGCTTCGACGGCGGTTGACTTCTGCGCCGGTGTTGGCATTACCGTCAGGATCTGGGGGGTATGTGGTATACACGGATGCTTCTCTTCAGGGGTTAGGTTGTGTCCTGACTCAGAATGGGCATGTGATCGCATACACTTCTAGACAGCTGAAGCTTCACGAGGACAACTATCCAGTCCATGATTTGGAGTTGGCAGCCATTGTGTTCGCTTTGAAGATCTGGCGTCATTATCTGTATGGCGAGAAATTTGAGATCTTCACCGACCATAAGAGTCTCAAGTATTTGTTCACTCAGGCGGAGTTGAACATGAGGCAGAGACGTTGGATGGACTTGCTTAAGGACTATGATTGCGAGATTAAGTACCATCCGGGAGCTGCTAATCTCACCGCTGATGCTTTGAGTCGCAAGGTGCGACTATCCGCACTTCAGACTTGTTCGATGTCTAGTGCGATCAGTGACTGTTGTACTTCAGGTTATACCTTCAAGCATAAGAAAGGCATGCAGAGTATCCAGATATTTGCGATATTATCTGAGCCAGCCTTGTATTCGCGGAACCGAGATGCTCAGATGTCTGATTCGAAGACCCAGCGTTTAACTCATCTAGCTAACGAGGGTAGCTCGTCTGGATTTCATTATCAGTCAGATGGTTTTCTGTGTTTGTCTGGTAGGCTTGTGATTCCACAGGATGAAGAGTTGCTAGAGGAGATTTTGTCTCAGGCACATCGCACTAAGTTGAGTATTCATCCTGGGAGCAACAAGATGTACAAGGATCTCCGTACTCATTTCTGGTGGAAGGGAATGAAACGCAGTGTTTATCAGTTTGTTTCGAGATGTTTGGTGTGTCAACAGGTCAAGGCAGAGCACCGACGACCTGGAGGATTGCTTCACAGTCTGCCTATTCCGGAATGGAAATGGGAGTTTATCACAATGGACTTTGTGACCCATTTGCCGGTATCCCCGAGGAACTGTGATGCTATCTGGGTTGTGGTGGACCGACTCACCAAGTCAGCGCGTTTCATTGCCTATAGCCGAGAGTACTCTGTGGATCGCATGGCACGGATGTACATTCAGGAGATCGTTCGACTTCATGGAGTGCCTGTGAGCATTGTCAGCGATCGGGACCCCAGGTTTACTTCTAGATTCTGGGGGAGTGTTCAGCATGCGATGGGTACTACTCTCAGTTTGAGTACAGCCTATCATCTGGAGACTGATGGTCAGTCAGAGCGTACTATCCGTACTTTGGAGGATATGCTTAGAGCGTGCGTCATGGATTTTGGTTCAGCCTGGCAGGATCATTTGCCGTTGATCGAGTTCGCTTACAACAACAGCTATCATACTAGTATTGGGATGGCACCTTTTGAGGCGTTGTACGGGCGACGTTGTCGTACTCCACTCTTCTGGGAAGAAGTGGGGGAGAGACAGGCTGAGGGACCGGAGTTTATCCAGCAGGCGATAGACATTGTTGATCAAATCAAGAAACGGATTAAGACTGCACAGGATCGTCAGGCCAGCTATGCTAATATCAAGCGTAGGCCCTTGCAGTTTGAGGTCGGGGAGAAAGTGTTTCTGAGAGTGTCACCTTTCCGCAAGATTCTCAGATTTGGCCTTAAGGGCAAGTTGTCTCCTAGATTTATCGGTCCGTTTGAGATCTTGGAGAGCATTGGCGATTTGTCTTATCGACTAGCTTTGCCACCGCATCTATCCAGTATTCACGACGTGTTCCACGTATCTCTGTTGCGACGGTATGTGGCGGATGAATCTCATATTCTGCAGCGGTTTGAGGTTCAGGTAGACAAGGATTTGACTTATGTTGAGAAACCTCTTCGTATCTTGGATTATAAGGATAAGGTTTTACGGAACAAAGTCATTCCTTTGGTTTTAGTTCAGTGGCAGCGCCGAGGCACTGAGGAAGCTACTTGGGAGCTTGAGGACAGGATGCATAAAGACCATCCTGAGTTGTTTTGATTTCATTCTTTTAAAAGATGTATTCAGCTGCAAACTCTGTAAATGTTTGATTTGAATAAAGAATGTTTCTGATTTTTGTATTTGCATTTGGTACTTAAGATCTGATTTCGAGGACGAAATATCTTAAGTGGGGGAGAATGTAGTAGCCCGTAACCAAAATCAGTAATTAAGAAATTAATAATAATTACATGGGTAGAGTTCGGAAGCTCCGATCAGGATCGGAAGCTCCGAACAGGATCGGAAGCTCCGATCGATATTACGTCAGGCATGACGTGTGGCAAGATCGGAAGCTCCGGTCAGGACCGGAAGCTCCGATCACCCCTATCCGAAGTCAACTAGTGATATTTTGACACGTGGCAGATCAGGATCTTCGGAAGCTCCAATGGCAGGATCGGACGTTCCGATCAAGGATCGGAAGTTCCGATCGTTGTCTATAAATAGAAGGCCGAGGCTTCACTTTCATTTGCCAATTCCGAGTTCTCCTTTCCATTCTAGTCCTTTTGGAGCTGTTCTAGTCTTCTTAGACTTGGTCCGGAGGTCGGCGAGGCGTTCAGTAGTCGTAGCGGAGTTGTGCCCAAGTTCTGGAGGCATCGACATCAAAGGGCTAACGACGGACGAAGGTATAGCTTTTGCTTCCTATAAATATTTAGGAGTATGCAATAGCTTAGTTAAGGCTTTTAGAGCACTTTAATGATAGTAGTATCATTTGGCAGTGTAGAGCAGACTATAGGCGTGGACCTAGAGTTGGTAGAGCTTGCACTGTTTTGAGGTACGAAAGTACTGTTCGAGATATCCTGACTGAGTATGCATGTATTATGTGACTGCATGATTTATATGCCATGATATTATGCTGCATTCATTTGCATCTTGCTGTATCTCTTTCGAGATGTTTGTTAGTAGGGTTGTACCCTATCCTGTTAGTGGATGGACTTCCATCGATTTTGGTCCGGCGTATCCACGGTTATCTCGGTATGGGAGCCACCTCCTGAAGCCACGGCACAGCGTGCTACATACCAGGGCCCGGTCTATCTCTGTTATCTGATCCTTGACCTCGAGTCTATAGGGAGTTCACTTTGCATGCATGTATACTCATACTCTCATACTGAGCATTTTATGCTCACGTCTCGTACTCTGTATTTTTCTAGACACCCTATTCCATGGGGCAGGTTTGCGATTGGACGAGGAGGGTGGATCCAGGAGGGGCTAGTCAGTGGTTGGCCAGCTGGAGTTTCGCCTAGGTTTTATTACTGTTGTTTGGGTTTATACAGCTATTCGATTTGGTTGTATATTATTGGATAAATTACAGATTTCTTTACTTGGGATTGTAAAGTATTTTTGGTTTCCGCAGTTTTATTCTGATATCTGTTTAATTAAGTAAATTGCATGCATAAGTTCTGTTTAGTAGGTGATCCGGGTAAGGGTCACTACACCATTTGATAGGATCGGTTAATGTGTAGAGGGAGGTGGGTGAATACCCAAAAAAAAAAAATTCTCTTCAACGAAAACTTAGAACGAAATTGGGTTGAAAATTTAATTCTCTTCTTCTTGACTGTCGATGCTAATTGACAAAAATGAAATATGTGGAAAATTCCAACTAATAGATTCTGAACACCAAGTGATAAAATGAATTGCAAAACTGAAAATAGGTGGTAAACTGAAATGAAGAACAGGAGCAAATGTTTCTAGATGTTCGGAGAATTAAATACTCCTACGTCACCCCTTATTCCCTAGTAGGAAGGTTTACAATAGAAAACTTTGAAATTTACAACTCTTTGTAAAATCCCAATCCAAAACTATGTCTAACCACAATGCCTATCTCACAACTCCAAGTAACTCAACGAAAATAGTCCTAGACAGAATTTAATACAAAATGTTTAAAACTCGATTACAAAAGCACAAAGAGATTTTTCAATGATCAGATAATATCTTTGAATGCGTGTCCTCGAGTTCTCGATTAGTTTTGCATGATAAACTGTGAAATCTTTTGGTATACTGATGTGTGATAAAGTGATTTCGTGTAATAGCTTGCAAGAGAGTCTCCAAAACTGATCTTGATGCCTATTTATATGTTTTGGTTCCAACGGCCTTAATTTTAGATAATATCCATTGTCTTCAAGTTCTACCCGTTGAACTGTTTGTATTGCCACACCAACATTCTCTGATGCAATAGTAAATTTGAGTGCACGGAGGTAGTTGTAGAATGTCAGAGTACGGAAGACTTTATCCACTGAAGTAGATCGACACTAACCGATTATTCCTGGAATGTTGGTAGACTGACTGCACGTACTTTAGTTTGGTAATGAATTTAAATGTCTCGTTGTCTATGTTAAATTATTTGACATATGTTGTGGCATTTAGAATAGGGCATGATATTTATGACATCACATGTTGAGCCATATCATTTCTTGTTACCCGTTATCATGTTGTATTGAACTCTGGGCACACGTATTGTTATTTCGAAAATCAGCTGGTGGCTTTTATGTCTAGTATCCCTGAAACCGAAATTATGATTTTCTATTCCTTGATGCATTTCTATGTGATATGCACTTGGAATCTTGACATCGTATGTTGTTAGTTATTGTGCCTATCTGTTGTATCGTTATCAGTTGTATGGAGGCCGAGTCGTGGGTGTTTGACGATGTGCACTTGGAATCTTCACACAGCACGGCATACCTCGCATACTTGGCAGGCCGGTTTAGTTACATGACGATGTAGCTCCCCTGTGTTATGGCTCGAGCATTATTCCAGTTGTTATCGTACCGTTTGTTGGATCTTGTTATCCCGTTTACTTTGAGCCCAGTTCATGCATTGCATACTACATTTTATAATGTTTTTATGCATACTTTATATGCTGTGTTGTTGTTGCCTAATTGTTTCATACCAGAATCCTAACCTCAGTTAATTCTTGCGGGGGCTACTGTGGCTTTTGTTTGGCACCATGGTAGGCTACCCAAGTGACTTTACAGCACCACGCAGAGGGACCGCTGGTTGAGCTTGTTGAGGAGGTTGGATCGTGTATTGTCACCCAGTTATATTATGTATTATCGGAGTTATATTATGTATTATATCAGAGTCATTTTTATATTCTCCGGGGAGATGCCCCGATGTATTTGTGTTGTATTTGAGAGTTCTTGCTAAGTTTTAAATTGTTAACGAGCCTTGTCGGCTCAGGTATGTATTAAATGTATTAATTTGTTTTCATGCCTGGCCGGCACTTTGTTGTGTGATGTTTAAGTTCGTTGAGGTCCTAGTTTTAGTTATTTTATATAAACTGTTGTCTGAGTATTTTTGGGATGTCCTACTTACGGAGAGGTCATGCCAAAATTTTTATAGGCTCAAAATTTATTTTAAATCGTTTTTCCGCTGCTTTGACTATTAATTACTTGTTTGTATTATAATTAAACATAATTAGTGTATCGGGCCTTACATCCTGCCCCACCTGTTGCCAAGTACACATAGAAAACAAAGCAACAGCCGGATAACTCCGGTGAAAATGATATTCCCAGTAAAAGCAAAATAACAAGCAATAAAAGTAATATATCAACAGCAATCTTTCAAGACAACATAATCAAGTTAAGACGAATGAAATGTATGTCTTTAAAATCGGGATATCAACTCTGATAAACAAGAGATTGCTGCTATGCTTTTGGGATCCCGAGGATGAGATCACGTAATGAATCACTGACTCTCCCAATCGAGGTGGTGCCACGTATCCCACTCCCCTAGACTTTGGTGAGACTATAAGGAGTACACTGACACTAGGTGAACTTCTACACCCAGGCCACTTGCAGTATAGACCCCAAAACATCTAAACAAAAAGGGCCGTTCTACCCGCTGAAATAAAAAGGTTTGGCTCAAGATGAATGCATAAGAAAACATAAAGAATTAAGCCATATAACAAAAGCTCAATCAACAAAATACAAGTCCCACATTCTAGAACAAGTATTGATGCAAGTATGTGATTTAAGGGAAACTCAAGAACCAACTATTTCGAGTGTGCTATCCCGCTAAAATGATGACTGCTTGTACTTTTCGATACGAATAGCTCCAACTCTGGATAAGATATAATTAAAGGTTATATAAAAAACTATACAACCTAAACAACAACATCGCTCAAGGTAAACTCTTTACCGCTCTTCGTCCAACTCTTCGACGATCGACTTCTACTAACTCTGGGCTTGAAAAACTCCAAACGAATCTGTACGGAGGCAAAATATGATCAAAAACGACGAACAAACCCAATGCCAAAGTTCTATGCTTCAAACGGTTCAAAAATCTCAAAACTCAAACCGGCGGTATAACGGCTATAAAATGAACAAACTGGCAACGCAGACAGTAGTACATCATTTCAAACAACTCAAATCAATGCTAAAACAACAACAACAAAACAAATCCAACACATCTCAAAATCCCCATTTTCGAATTAGGCTTCCAAAAATCATAACAATTTTGAATGACGCTCTATTTCAAAACCAAATGAGAATAAACGATAAAAACTCGTTCAAGAACAACATAACCAAAACTCAATTTATTCTAACAACATCCGAAAATAGAAGTGCAACTGATCGGAGAAAAACTTACTATAGAACAAAGCTCTCGCTGCCATGATCGCTAATCTGACTTCCGAAATAAATTCTAACGGGCGGATCGAGCTCGGACTGAAATCTGAAAGCTTGAAAGGCATTTGGAAGCTCAACAATGGAGGGAAAATGTGAAGAAGAATGAGAAAGAGGAAAGGAGACTTGGTCAATCTCATTCAAAGACCAAGTAATATAACAAATCCAATTTTGTGTTTTAGTCCCTGAAAAATCCAAAAATTTCAAAATAGACCTGATCAAAATCAAGTCGGCTCTTGAACTCTGTAATATCCAATTATCTCAAATAAACTCAATTAAGATAAATTTGTGGCGTTACAATTCTCCCCCTCTAAAAAGATATTTCCTCCTCGAAATCAATAAGAGTCAATCACATAAGATAGAATAAAGAACAAAAGACAGTAAGAAGAACTCACGTCATCCGAGTAGCTCAGGAAAACGCTGTCTTATGTCAGATTCTGTCTCCCAATTCGCTTCCTCGACTCCGTGATGGCTCCACTATACTTTTACCAAAGGAATCGACTTGGTTCTGAGCTGCTTCTCCTTTCGGTCAAGGATCTGAATCGGTCGCTCAAAGTAGTTCAGAGTCTCGTCAAGCTCGGCTTCGTCAGGCTGAAGAATATGAGAATGATCTGGATGATACTTTCGCAACATAGAGATGTGAAAAACGTCGTGAATACTAGATAAAGATGGGGGAAGTGCAAGTCTGTAGCCAAGATCGCCTAACTTCTCGAGAATCTCATACGGTCCGATGAATCTCGCAGATAAATTCCCTTTCTTTCCAAATCTAACAGTGCCTCTGAAAGGAGAAATTTTCAAGAATACTCGGTCTCCCTGATCGAAACACAGAGGTCTGCGTCTGATATTCGCATACTTTGCCTGTCTATCCTGAGCTGATTTCATTCTCGACTGAATGATTTTTACTTGCTCTGTCATATCTCGAAGCATATCCGGTCCCAAATCAGGTCACTCGGACACATCATCCCAAAAAAAAGGAGATCGGAACTTCTTACCGTACAAAGCCTCAAAAGGCGGCATACCGATACTCTCTTGATAACTGTTGTTGTAAGAAAACTCGACAAGAGGCAAAGAATCCTGCCAACTAGTGCCAAAGTTTAGCACTACTGCTCGAAGCATATCCTCTAACGTCTGGATAGTCCGCTCTGACTGTCCGTCGGTCTGAGGATGAAAAGTTGTACTCAGATGCAATCAAGTACCAAGTGCCTCTTGAAGACTGTGACAAAAGTGTGAAGTGAATCTAGGGTCTCGGTCTGAAACGATCGACTTCGGCACACCATGCAATCTCACAAAGTTTCTAACATACAACTCAGCCATTTGATCGTGACGATATGTCATCTTGTACGGAATAAAGCAAGCAAACTTCGTCAATCTGTCGATCACTACCCAAATAGCATCGCATCCTCGAACAGATCGTGGTAGCTTCGTGATGAAATTTATCGAAATGTGATCCCACTTCCATTCAGGAACAGATAGACTGTGCAACAGACCACCGCTTCCTCTCTGCTTTCACTTGCTGACAATTCAAAAATCGGGATACAAATCTTGCAACATCGCTCTTCATCTTCTTCCACCAAAATTGATTCTTCAGATCGTTGTACATCTTCCGACCACCAGAATGAATGCTGAACCGACTGCAATGAGCCTCTCGGAGAATACGCTGCCTCAACTCCGAAATATCATGCATAACAATACGGTTTTTCACAAACAAAACATCATCTCTAACCTATAATTCAGACTGATGCCCAGATCTGACTTTCTCTACTGAAATCTGAGTTCTCGGATAAGACTTCTGTGCTTCGTTGATCAAAATAAATAACTCTGGCTCGGCTTGAATAGAAAATACTCTGATAGTCTTCCTATCTGTTTCAAACTCCAAACCAGAAGTGCAACAATCATCGATCAACTGAGAAACACCGATAGTAGAAATTGATAAAGAACAAAGCTTTCGACTCAAGGCATCTGCAGCTGCATTCGACTTTCCCGGGTAGTACTTGATATCACAGTCAAAATCCTTCAACAAATATAAACATCTTCTCTGTCTCATATTCAGCTCTGCATGTGAAAACAAATACTGAAGGCTCTTATGATCATAAAAGATCTCGAAAGACTCACCAAACAGATAGTGATGCCAGATCTTTAGAGAAAAGACGATCGCAGCGAGTTCAAGATCATGAACCGGATAACGAGTTTTGTGCGGCTTCAGCTGCCTTGATGCATATGCTATCACATGATTATGCTGCATAAGAACACATCCCAGGCCTAGGTTAGAATCATCACAATAGACGGTAAAACCTCCAGTACCTGATGGAATAAAAAAGATCGGAGCATAGGCCAGTCTCCTCTTTAGATCAACAAAACTAGCCTCACAATCTGCAGTCCAGATAAAAAGCGCATTCTTCTAAGTCAGCTTGGTAATCGGCTTGGAAATAGATGAGAATCCCTCGATGAATCGGCGATAATAACCCGATAAACCCATAAAGCTTCGGATCTCAGGCACTGATGTCGGTCTAGGCCAATTCATAACGACTTCGATCTTGCTGGGATTGACAGAAATCCCATCTCCTGAAATGATGTGACCGAGGAAGACAACTCGGTCCAACCAGAATTCACACTTTGGTAGCTTGGCAAACAACTGCTCAACCCGCAAAATCTGCAAGACGATCCTCAAATGCTCTGCATTATCAGTACGGTTCTTCGAATAGATAAGAATATCATCGATGAAGATAATAATAAAACTCATCCAAATAACGCTGAAAGATACGGTTCATCAAACCCATAAAAATTGTTGGAGCGTTAGTCAAACTGAACGACATGACTATAAACTCAAAATGCCCATACCTCGTTCTGAATGCAGTCCTAGGAACATCTTCCTCACGTACTCTCAGCTGATGATATCCCAACATCAGATCAATCTTCGAATAGACAGAAGAACCCTGCAGCTGATAAAAAAGGTCATTTATTCGGGGTAAAGGATACCTTTTTCTTTACCGTCGCTTGATTCAGTTGACGGTAATCAATACAGAGCCGCATAGAACCATCCTACTTCCGAACAAACAGAACAGGAGAACCCCAAGGCGACACAATAGGTCGGATGTATCCCTTGGCAATCAAATCTTCAAGCTATTATTTCCATTCTCTCAATTCGATTGGTGTCATACGATAAGGAGCTTTGGAAATAGGTTGAGTACCTGACAATAAATCAATGCTGAATTCGATCTCTCAAATAGGCGGCAATCCAGGAATCTCATCTGGAAAGACGTCAGCAAATTCTCTAAACACTGGTATATCAACCAATTCTGGGCTAGATTTCAGTACGTCAACTGCATAAACCAAAAATCCCTCTGCACCTCTCTATAACAAACAAGTCATCGATAACACAGAAATCAAAGGAATTATAGATCGAGAACCCTTACCGAAGAATTTCCACTCGTCCGCTATTTCAGGTCTGAATCTGACAACCTTCTGAAAACAATCGACGGTTGCCCTGTACTTGGTTAAAGCATCTATACCAACAATACAGTCAAAATCTGACAGCCCAAGTACAATATAGTCGAATTCTAACAAATTTTCCTCGAAACGAAGTTCACAGTTCCTGACTAATCTGACAGAAACAATTCCTCCACCCAAAGGTGAAGTAACAGCTACTACAGTAGGCAAATGCTCAGTAGGCAAAGCATGCATCAACACAAATTTTTTTGAGATAAAGTAATGAGAAGCACGTGTATCTATCAATACATGAGCAGAATAACCAAAAATCGAACAGTTACCTGCTATAACATCATCAGGTGCTGCCTGAGCCTGATCTCTATCAAAGCAAAGACTCGTGCCTGCTGTCTCGGAGGCTGGTTCGCATTCGGGTTTCCTCGCTGTCTGTTCTGCTGCTGAGGCTGGAAGGAGTGAACCGCAGAAGTCTTCCTCTCAAGCTGAGCTGTAGGTCTAGAAAAACTCCCATTCTGAGCTCGATCTTTACCTTGCTGAGGACACACCTTAGCAAAGTGTCCTGGCTGCTGACATATATTGAAGTTCCCAAACACTCCTACACACTGATCTTGGGCATGTCTACCCCCACATTTGTTACAGAACGAAGATGAAAATCCAGAACTCTGTCCTGAACCGAACTGCTTGGAGCCGCTGGAGCTATAAGAAATATTCCCCGGCTTCTTGAACTTTTTCCCTTTGGCTCTGAAGTGATCCTTTCTGTTACCCCCACTACTTCCTCGTTCATACCTCTGGGGTTGGTTCTGATACTGCGATGGCTAATTCTAATAATGAGACGGATGATTCTGAGACTGTCTCTGCTGTTGAGGTACCATCTAATTTCCTCTCTGTCTCTACAAACCTGCTTCAGCTCCCTTCATGTGATTCATGGCATCCGCAAAGTTATCAGGCCAAGCAGTGTTTACCAACGTGAAGATGTTAGGGTTCAAACCATTGATGAACTGATTGGCTTTTACTTCTTCATTGTTGGCAATGTGCGGTGCAAATCACAGTAAGATATCAAACTTGGCTACATACTCCTCGATATTCAAGTTTCCTTGCCTCAGAGTGGCAAACTTGGCTCCCTTATTCTTATGGTAAGAAATTGGGAAAAACCGCATATAAAACTCAGTTTTGAAAAGAGACCAAGTAATTACTGTATCTCGATTCTCCATGGCTCTCTTCGTCGTGATCCACCAGTTCTTAGCAACACCACGAAGTTGATGAATGACTAACCTAGTTCGGCGGTCGTCAGAGTGATCAAGGGAATCGAACAACTGATTAATGTCGTCCAACCAGCTCTCACAGTCAACAGGATTCTGTGTACCCTGCTACAACTTAAATTGTAATTCACCCAAGTGTAGGTTGTCTGCAAGTAATATACTCGTGAGTACGAGATCGATCCACGAAGAGGATGCTGTAAGTTTAATTTTTGCAATGATATATTATAGATGGAAATATTATTATAAAACTTCAAATACACAAATTATAAAATTGTCAAGGCATCAAAGGTTCATTGTTGGTTTATTTAAGATTGCTTAACAAAAACAAATAAAAAGAAATTAAAATAAGAATAAACATAAAAGAAAATTTAAATATTTAAACAAGTATATCATATAATATAGTTCATGCTATATTAATATCATATTAACTGATATTTAATACATGGTACCCATAATATATATATATATATATATAAATGCATAAATATAAATTGACATAAAAGTAAATGTTAGATCAAATCACAATATATTATTTAGAACAACCGGCAGAGCCACACTATTGTCTAAATAAAATATATGATTTTTTATGTTAGTTGCGGAAATTAAATGTTAGTTGCGAAAATATAAATTTTAGTTACGGAAAATTAAATGTTAATTGCGAGAAAGTAAATGTTAGTTGCGAGAAAGTAAATGTTAGTTCAAATCACAATATATTATTTAGAACAACCGGCAGAGCCACGCTATTGTCTAAATAATATATATGACTTTATTATAAATTGATACATATATTTATAGTATATAATTATTGTAGTATTTATTGTATCATATTAGACAATAAATCAAGGTAGCCACAATTAAGGTACCAAGTATTTGATGTAAATAGATAACAATAAATCATCCAAATTATATCTACAAATAAAGATCAACTAGTAAAACAAAATAAAAATAGAAAAGGAAAGAATATACAAAATATAAACAATCTTACTTGACCAACAATGAAACCTTTTCACCTTGACATAAAAGGATTTAGCTTGCCATGAACATAAGACTCAAGAGTAAGGATAAAAGAAATTTCATACTTAAAATTGGAGAAATATACACACTCAAACTCTTATTCTTACACACACATTATTTATTTTACAAGTGAGGAATTTCTCTACACTTTTGCACACATCAAAACTTATACAACACATCTATTTATAGGCTAAATGAGAGCAAGATTCCAAGGCTCATTAAATGTGTAATAGTAAAGTTTTTGGTTGCTTGTCTCCTTGAATGTCAATACCATGACTCAACTCTAATTGGTGTGTTTGATACCTTAGACCACCGATTCAGCCTTTTCATTCAACATAGAACACGTAGGAAATTTTGTGTAGATGTGTTTGGAAATATAATTCACCTCTTTTGGGTAAAAGGTGAAATAGTTATGATATTTTTACTACAAGCTGGTTATAGTTAAAGTAAATATGTCTCTTTTTTATTTTTGATAATTTGATCATCTTAATGAGGTTTTTGGATTTTCTTGTCTTCTACAAAGTTGAAGATGCCTCTTTTGTGATTCTATAGGATTTAAGATTACTCCAATATGACCTTTGTTCCTTGAGTAATTTTATTTTTATCAAACCTGTGCAAACCATAAAATACAACATTTTTAGTAAAACATTTAAACATAAACACATAACACTTAAAATAATACAACTTCATAATTTTAATAAAACTTTAATTTTAAAACAAAACTTTCAACATATAAATAATTACGAATTTTAAGTTTCATCACACCCCCAAACCGGTTTATTACTAGTCCCTTAGTAATAAAATATCATAAAATATCATAAAATCACAAGTTAGATTTTTATTCCTTATATATATATATATATATATATTCAAATCTGCCAATTTTGAAATTTTAAAACACACTTGTGAGGAGATCATATATTTATTTATAAATCTTATTATCAACCAATATATTAATATATAATTGGATGGGGTATACATATATATTTCACACAATATCAAAATATTAAATATATATATATAATTTTTTATATAAATATTTTCTAGAAACTTTGAGAATAATATAATCAAAATGATAATAGAAATCATTTTCATAACATGTATATCATCAGGAATTTTAATGTAAAAGTCTCAACTCCATATTCTCTCGGGTTATGATATTTCATATATAGCTGTTTTCACTCATGGAGTTGGAAAAAAATTATACACTCATTGAAAATGGCTAATATGTAAAGCAGACAATCAAATAAACTAATATTGAAAATAAGATAGGTTAATTTACAAAGAATAAATCCATTATATTTTTTGTTTTTCTTTTACACTTTTTTTTATGCACTTGGCTGCGAAGTTCTTTTTACAAAACCAAATACCTACAATAAACTTTGAATATGTAACATTTTTTTTTATTTTCAAAGTTTATTTATTTATTTATGAGGTAAATCTATTAAGAATTTACCATGGGAATTATAATAGTGATATTAATACTCTACATCATTACAATCAAACTTCGAACAACTTTCCAGCCAATTTTTATATGCACAGTTTATATATATATATATATATATATATATATATATATATATTTCAAAATGGATTTAATCTAGTAATTAACCATTTCTTAATAGTCAATAAAAGCTTATAAGTTGTTTTCTCAATTCTCACCTCTGACTCACAAAATTTATGTGAGTATATATTGCACTTTTACAAATTAATTCCTTCCACTATACATGTTATTATTCATTCAATCTATATCACTTTAACCATATACTCATAAAATTTTTAGAAAATATGTTATTTTAAAACACACAAATATATAATTATTTATAACTTATATCCCATCAATTATATATTTTCTATTAAATTGATAAAAAGAAGTGTAAACAAACATATATACCAAAAGACTTTATTTTCTTAGTAGTTTGCAATTTAAATATATACGAAATATTAAAATCTAATCTATTGTGATAATATGATAAATAAATACTAATGCATGTCAGGAGTTTTTGGCTCCTTACTCTTCCATTCAAAAAGAAAAATAAATATTAGCATAGCAATATTTTTTTAAATTTTAATAATTTTTTTTTAAAGATAAACAGTCCCCAAAACCCGAATATGAAATTGTTTTTAGTTTTTTTTAAAAAAAGAAAAATAAAGAGTACAGGATGAAAGAGATATCACCTGGAATTTATTGAAGATGAGGAACAAACACAAACCAACTCACTACATGTTGAATCAATGATCCAGTTTTCTTTTCTTACTGGTTGGTTGAAACTAATTGATATTTGTTATAGTCGAATCAGGTTGATGAATAAAAGCTTGAAGATCATCAATTAGTTGGTCGTCATTCAAAGCAGAGATGAGAATCCCTCGTGAATTTTCTGAAATGAAATTTTGTTCCACAGCTACATCAAGAAAAGTCAACAAAATATCATAATAGTTATTGATATTCAACAAGCCAACAGGTTTATCATGGATATTAAGTTGTGCCCAAGAAACAACATGAATTTTTTTTTCTAAAGTACCAAAGCCATCAGGTAAGGGAATAAAAGCATCAGAATTTTCTATCATTTTAGTTATTCTCTCGTACATTGATGAAACTTTCAAGTCTTCCTCAACTGTAATACCTGTAATATTTCCTTCAGCTAAAGCTGTAGGAATAATACCCAAAACCTGACTACCTCCAAGATAAGTTGTTGTTGAATAGATCTCATTAACCCAATATTGCCTCCTTCGTATACCAAGTGAATTTTTCTCTCTGCTAACTTTTTCCAAGATTAATTGCTGCATCAACAAATATTTCATTCTTTCCAGTATTTGAACCACAAAAGACACAAATATTTTTCAATTTTTGTGAAGAAGATCCTGCCATGTTTTTTTTCTTTTCTGCAAAAATATAGAGATAGTTGAGTGATTTTATAAGGAAAACAAGAAATACGACAGAAATAGGAATACAGCTCTGAACAGAATGATGAAAACAATAAAAATAATAATATCTAATAATAACATGCATGCGTATATACAGTGATGTGATTGTGGCTCACAGTGTTCCTTCAATATTTATGAGTCGAGGGTTGGCTTACCATCCAATTTTCTTATAAATTGGCAAATAGGGTCTTTTTTAGTCAGATTTCCAATACCATTACCATGACGATGTGCTTGGAATAGTTTCCATAAATGGAGAAGTTGACCTTGCACATCTCCACTAGAATGCGTCTCAAGATTCAATGAGATACTATCTAATGACTCTTTACTCAGTCCATTCTTAATGAAATCAATTTTATCTTCTCTATTTATGGAAACATATCCCAAAGATCTGCATCGTCTATCACAAGTTCATCTGACACATTTATGATAAACATCTAACCTCTTGGCCCTCCTTTTCTTCGCATAAGTGCTTTTTCTTTGTCCAGACATATTTCGAACAAGTAATAATTTTGGAACTTCACCACCTAATCAAACCTTGGATTCAATTATAAGACGAATATCCTCCGGAATTTCTTTTTGCATAAGCATTCTCAATCTTTCACATCTGCCTTCATAAATCATTCTCATAACTTTTTTAGAAACAGATGGAAAATATTTACTATGTTCTTTGATAGCTTCATCCATTTTGAAAATAAAGAAAAAAATTTTTCAATTATTTTGGAAAATTGAAATAAAACCAACTAAAAGAAGTCACGGAGTACCGTTATCTGCCACTTAACCGGGAAGTGAACTCAATTCTGCAAAAATAAAATGAAAATATAAGTAACAATTAATTTGGATCATATAAAGGCATAAACTCATCATTAAGAATTTCATTTTCTAACAATGGTTTAAGTCTTTGCCCATTACCTTTAAACACATTAATTTTTTTAGGATTTTCAACATCAACAGCACCATGATGATAGACAAATTTAACAATAAATGGTCCATACCATCGTGATCTAAGTTTTCCTGGAAACAAATGCAAGTGAGAATTATAAAGTAAAACTTTTTGTCCGATTTCAAAAGATTTCCTCATAATATTTTTATCATGAAAGGCTTTTTTTTATCTTTATAAATCTTTGCATTTCATATACATCATTTCTTAATTCTTCTAGTTCATTTAATTGCAATTTTCTTAATTTAGATGCATCATCTAAATTAGTATTAAATGCTTTAATTGCCTAATAAGCTTTATGTTCAAATTTCAACAGGTAGATGACAATGCTTACCAAAAACTAATCTATATGGTGACATCCCCAATGATGTTTTAAATGCAGTTCTATATGCCCATAATGCATCACTTAATCTTAAAGACCAATTTTTTCGATTTGGATTGACCTTTTTTTCCAAAATTTGTTTTATTTCTTTATTTGCAAGTTCAACCTGACCATTCGTTTGAGGGTGATATGAAGTAGAAATTTTATGTGTAATACCATATTTTTTTATGAATGAAGAAAATGATTTATTTATAAAATGACTTCCCAATCACTGATTATAGCTCTAGGTATTCCAAATCGACTAAAAATATTTTCTTTCAAAAATTTTATCACAACTTTATGATCATTAGTTCTACATGCAATTGCTTCAATCCATTTTTAAACATAATCGACAACCACTAAAATATAAGTAAATCCAAAAGATAATGGAAATGGACCCATAAAATCTATTCCCCAAGTGTCAAATATTTCAATAATCATGATTGGATTTAAAGGCATCATGTTTCGTTTTGAAATTGAACCCAATTTCTGACAATTTTCACAAGATTTGCAAAATAAATGTGTATCTTTGAATAAAGAAGGCCAATAAAATCCACATTGAAAGATTTTTGCAATTGTTTTCTTTGACGAAAAATGACCTCCACATGTCTCAGAATGACAAAATTTAATGACACTACTTACCTCATTGTCGGGTATGCATCGTCGAATAATTTGATTAGGACAATACTTAAACAAATAAGGATCATCCCAATAAAATGTTTTGACCTCTTTCAATTATTTATTTTTATCTTGTGAACTCCAATGAGAAGACATTTTATTTGTCACAAGAAAATTTACAATATTAGCAAACCAAGGCATAGTAGTAGCATAAAATAGTTGATCATCTGGAAAATTTTCATTTATTGGTATTTCATTTTGAGATGATTCAGAAATTATTCTTGATAAATGATCGGCTACTACATTTTTTTTTCCTTTTTTATATTTTATTACAAGATCAAATTCTTGTAACAACAAAATCCATCTTATTAATCTCGGCTTAGCATCTTGTTGATTTGATAAATATTTTATGGCAGAATGATCAGTAAAAACAATAGTAGTAGAACCAATTAAATAGGATCGAAATTTATCTAATGCAAACACTACTGAAAGTAATTCTTTTTCAGTTGTTGAATAATTGATTTGGGAACTATTTAAGATTCTACTTGCATAGTAGATCACATAAGGTTTACCTTATTTTCTTTGTCCTAACACGGCTCCTAAAACATAATCACTTGCATACACATTAATTCAAATGATAAAGACCAATCAGGAGGTTGTAAAATAGGTGATGTAGTTAAAAGAGTAATTATTTTTTTTAAAAGCAGTTTCACATTGTTGAGCCCATTCAAATTGTGCATCTTTTGTTAAAAGATTTGAAATTGGTTTCGATATTATGCTAAAATTTTTATGAATCTTCTATAAAATCCCGCATGACCCAAAAAGGATCGAATTTCTTTGATCGTGCTTGGTGATGGTAAATTAGAAATAACATCAACCTTAGATTTATCAACTTCAATTCCTTTTTCAGATATGACATCCCTAACACAATTCCGGATTTAACCATGTAGTGACATTTTTTCCAATTTAAAACAAGATTTTTTTCTTCATATCTTTTTAAAACTTCTTCCAAATTTGTAAGACAGTTTTCAAATGAGTTTCCAAAAATAGTTATATCATCCATAAAAACATCCACAAATTCTTCAATCATGTCACTAAAAATACTCAGCATGCATCTTTGAAAAGTATCCGAAGCATTACATAAACTAAATGGTATACTTTTAAAAGTAAAAGTTCCGAACGGACAAGTCAAAGTAGTTTTTTCTTGATCTTCTAATGATATTGGTATTTGATAATACCCCGAATACCCATCAAGAAAACAATAATAAGAATTACCTGCCACTTTCTCTAAAATTTGATCTAAAAATGGTAACGGAAAGTGATCTTTTCTAGTTGCATCATTTAATTTTCTATAATCAATGCACATACGCCAACTACATGGAATCCTAGCTTGTAATAATTCTCCCTTTTCATTTTTTTATAACAGTGATGCCTGATTTTTTTGGTACTACTTGTGTTGGACTTACCCATTTACTATCCGAGATTGGATAAATAATTCATGCATCTAATAGTTTTAAAACTTCATTTTTAACAACTTCTTTCATGTGTGGATTTAATCTTATTTGAGGTTGTTGATATGTTTTCACATTTTCTTCCAAGTGAATTCTATGTGTGCAGATTAAAGGATTTATACATTTTATATCTTGCAAAGTCCATCCAATTGCATTTTTATGTTTTTTAAATAATATTATTAAATCTTCTTCTTGTTTTGGTAAGAGGGTAGAAGATATTACAATAGGATATGATTGATTTTCACCAAGAAAAACATATTTTAATTCTATTGGTAAATGTTTTAATTCAAATTTTGGATGATCATCTTCTTTTACTTCTTCAAGTTCATTAATTTCTTCAAATAAATTTGATTTAAAAACATTTTTTGAATCAAAACTTTCCATAAACAAACTTCAGATTGTTGATTTAAGTTTTCTTGGTGTATATTTTCTTCCACGATTGTTTCTATTGCATTATCATCTTCATCTTCATTAATACTTGGTTGTTTACATAAATTGAACACATTAAGTTCTAAAGTCATATTTCCAAAAGACATTTTCATTATTCCATTTCGACAATTAATTAAAGCATTTGAAGTTGCGAGAAATGGACGTCCCAATATTACTGGAATTTTATTATATACTTTTATTGGTTGTGTATCCAAAACAATAAAATCCACAGGATATATGAATTTATCGACTTGAACTAACACATCTTCTACGATACCTCTAGGTATTTTGATTGACCTATCGGCTTGTAAAAGAGTAACAGATGTAGGTTTTAAATCTCCCAACTTAAGCTTTTCATAAATTGAATAAGGAAGTAAATTCACACTTGCTCCC
The DNA here is from genome assembly GCF_033568475.1 of Henckelia pumila. Lineage (NCBI taxonomy): Eukaryota > Viridiplantae > Streptophyta > Magnoliopsida > Lamiales > Gesneriaceae > Henckelia > Henckelia pumila. The sequence goes on from NC_133120.1 coordinate 146,534,517, forward strand.
AAATCTAACAAGCTTTTTTAATTTTATTTTTTTCAATAATACATGAAATTATTGGACAACCAGGATTTTTATATTTCAAAGCATAATTATTTTGAATAATAGAACATACTTGTTCAGTTAAGAAAGTTTTCTTCTTTTTACATGCAATTATCTTTTCACAGTACATAAATCTTTTAAAAACTTTGCATAAGAAGGTACTTGTTTAATAGCATCTAATAATGAAATATTTATTTTTACTTGTTTAAAAACTTCAAAAATATCAGAATCATTTTTTTTGTTTTTATTATTTACTAATGCATGTGGAAAAGGAACAGGTTTATTTAATTTATCATCAATTTTCTTAATTTTAGGACTCAAAGCATCATCTTTCTCAAAAGTATCAAGATTTAAATCCTTACTCATTGAGTTTAATTGATCTTTGTTTTCATCACTATATGGATCATTAACTATTTTACCACTTCTAAGAGTAATAACAGATTTTACTTGATCAAATTTATCTTGATTTTGATATTTAGGATTAGGTTGTGGTTGAGATGAAAATTTTCCTTTTTCATGAATATTAAGTGCAAATGCAAATTTTGCAAGAGTTTCTTTCAAATCATTCATAGATTGAATGTTTTGAATATTGACAGACTCTTGCTTTTGAATGTATGCATGAATTTCATCTTCAAAATGTTTTCTTGGAGGTGAGATATAAGGAACATAACCTTGATGATTTTGGTTATTTTGAAAAGGTTGTTGTGAACGTTGTGCATTATTATCGTTCCTCAAACTAAAATTAGGATGATTTCTCTAACCAGGATTATATGTTTGTAAAAAAGGATCTAATGTTGGTTTTTTAAAATTGTTAAAATAACTGGCTTGTTCATTAAGACATTATTTAAATGAAGGCAAAGTAGAACAATTTTGTGTAAGATGATCATGTGTATCACATATATGACAAACAATTTCTTGAACACTTTTTAATTGATCACTCTTTTTCATTTCTAATGACTCGATTTTTCTTGCTAAAGATGCAAGTTTGGCTTGAATATCTACATCTTCTTTAAGATGATAAATACCAACCCCATTTGTTGAATTATTGATTTTATTTTGTGGTTCAATTGAGCCTATATTATCCCAATTTTGAGCATTTTCTGCTAATGACTCAAAATATTCCATAGCTTCATTTGAGTTTTTATCTTCAAAAGTTCCATTACACATGAATTCTATCATTTGCCAATCTTTAGGTATTAAACCTTCATAAAAGTGAGAAACTATCCTCCATATTTCAAAACCATGATGTGGGCATGTATTAAGTAACTCTTTATATCTATCCCAACATTGATAAAATGTTTTCCCTTATTTTTTAGAAAGTTATAATTTGTCTTTTAAAAGAGTTTGTTCTATGGGAAGGAAAAAACTTTTTAAGAAATTGTTGTTGCATTTCTTCCCATGTTCTTATTGAACTTGATCGCAAATTTTGCAACCATGTTTTAGCTTTATCGTTTAATAAGGAAAAAGGAAAAAGCTTTAATCGAACAATATCCATGCTACAATTTTGATCATTATAAGTGTTGCAAACCTCCTTAAATTCCCTTAAATTCAAATATGAATTTTCAAAATCTAGGCCATGAAAATTTGGTAAAAATTTGAATGATTTGAAGTTTTAAATTGAAATTAGACGAATCAGGAGGAAAAACTAAACCAGATGGTGTACTAGTTCTTATTGGATTTATATGGTGCCTAAGTGTTCTTGGTTGTTCATGTTCTTGATTATTATTATTATTATTATTATTATTATTATTATTATTATTATTATTATTATTATTATCATCTTGATTATTAGAATTATCCTCCATGTTTAAAATATTTTCAGATACTTGAACAAGTCTACCACTTTGTTCACGACTCCAAACAATCATACAATGAAAAAAAAAACATAATATTTACATAAATAACATAATTAACAAAACTTAAACTTAAATTATACCTCCCCGGCAACAGTGCAAAAAACTTGCTACAACTTAAATTGTAATTCATCCAAGCGTAGGTTGTCTGCAAGTAATATACTCGTGAGTACGAGATCGATCCACAGAGAGGATGCTGCAAGTTTAATTTTAGCAATGATATATTATGGATGAAAATATTATTATAAAACTTCAAATACACAAATTATAAAATTTTCAAGGCTTCAAAGGTTCATTGTTGGTTTATTTAAGATTGCTTAACAAAAATAAATAAAAGAAACTAAAATAAGAATAAACATAAAAGAACAATTAAATATTTAAACAAGTATATCATATAATATAGTTCCCACTATATTAATCTCAGATTAACCGATATTTAATACATGGTATCCATAATATATATATAGATGCATAAATATAAACATAAAAGAAAAATTAAATATTTAAACAAGTATATCATATAATATAGTTCCCACTATATTAATATCAGATTAACCGATATTTAATAAATGATATCCATAATATATATATATATATATATATATATATATGCATTAATATAAATTGACATAAAATTAAATGTTAGATCATATTACAATATATTATTTAGAATAACCGGCAGAGCCACGCTATTTTCTAAATAAAATATATGATTTTTTATGTTAGTTGCGGAAATTAAATGTTAGTTGCGGTAATATAAATGTTAGTTACGGAAAAGTAAATGTTAGTTGCGAGAAAGTAAATGTTAGTTGCGAGAAAGTAAATGTTAGTTCAAATCACAATATATTATTTAGAACAATCGACAGAGTCACGCTATTATCTAAATAATATATATGACTTTATTATAAATTGATACATATATTTATAGTATATAATTATTGTAGTATTTATTGTATCATATTAGACAACAAATCAAGGTAGCTACAATTAAGGTACCAAGTATTTGATGTAAATAGATAACAATAAATCATCCAAATTATACCTACAAATAAAGATCAATTAGTAAAACAAAATAAAAATAGAAAAGAAAGAATATACAAAATATAAATAATATTACTTGATCAACAATGAAACTTTTTCACCTTGACATAAAAGGATTTAGCTTGCCATGAACATAAGAATTAAGAGTAAGGATAAAAAAAATTTCATACTTAAACTTGGAGAAATATACACACTCAAACTTTTATTCTTACACACACAATATTTATTTTACAAGTGAAGAATTTCTCTACACTTTTGCACACATCAAAGCTTATACAACACATCTATTTATAGGCCAAATGAGAGCAAGAGTCCAAGTCTCATTAAATGTGGAATAGTAAAGTTTGTGGGTGCTTGCCTCTTTGAATGTCAATACCATGACCCAACTTTAATTGGCGTGTTTGATGCCTTATACCACCGATTCAGTCATTCCATTCAACATAAAACACGTAGAAAATTTTGTGTAAATGTGTTTGGACATATAATTCACCTCTTTTGGGTAATAGGTGAAATAGTTATGATATTTTTACTACAAGCTGGTCATAGTAAAAGTAAATCTGTCTCTTTTTTGATTTTTTATAATTTGATCATCTTAATGAGGTTTTTGGAATTTTTTGTCTTCTGAAGATGCCTCTTTTGTGATTCTACAGGATTTAAGATTACTCCAATATGACCTCTGTAGCTTGAGTAATTTTATTTTTATCAAACCTGCGCAAACCGTAAAATACAACATTTTTAGTAAAACATTTAAATATAAACACATAACACTTAAAATAATACAACTTCATAATTTTAATGAAACTTTAATTTTAAAACACAACTTTTAACATATAAATAATTAAGAATTTTAAGTTTCATCATACCCTGCAATAAAAATGGATTAAACGACTGAAACCTCTTCAACAAGGTTTCCATAGGCATCGCTGTGACATCCATCTGATCAGTTTCTGTACTAGCTTGCTCATTTGGAGGAGTAACTGGCGGTGGGTTTCTGTTAATAACTCGACGAGGACCCATCTGATAATCAAAGGTTAGGACACGAGATATCTCAATTGCTACAAATAGGTGCCCTTATAACCTCTCAAAAAATCGGATACCAGTCGACAACAAAAACAATTATATCTCAAGTAGTCCATGCTTTATAAATTAAATCACATAATCATGTAATTAAATTAATTCTCAAATAATAAAGCATGCTTGCATGGAATTAAACAATCAATAAATAACTCAATCACATGCGAGGAGCCAATACACGCGGACTCGATCTACCCCGCTCACTTCTAGTTCAACCAAGAACTTATCGCTCTGATACCACTTAATGTGAGACCTCGGTCTAAACATCTAGACTCGGATTAAACAATAAGTAAGCATACAAGATCCAAGATTAAAAGCAATAGAAAAAAATAAATTTTTTTTAAAAAAAAAATGCCCGGGCCCCGTGCACGCATCCGTGCATTTAACTAAAGCACACATGGACCCCGCACCACCTCCATGTCCGTTTCCATACTTAAACATTGAAGTAAAAACCTGAGTTTTTGTCCAACTACACGGACCCTCACCCGGAGGTGGCACGGGGTCCGTGCACTCAACAGAAAAACATACTCCAAGCTTGCGAGGGGACACGGACCCTTGCACGGACGTGGCACGGTGTCCGTGCCCTGCTGCACCAGAAAAGATAAAGTTCAGCAGAACAAAAATCCATGCTAACACAATCAAATTCTTCCATTCCACAATGCTAAAAACTCAATACAACATGCATAAAGAGTACAAGGTAGGTCTAGAGTTATACATTATTCAAACCAGTAGAACATGCTTCAGTTCTAGATTACAATCCGAAAAAAAAACAAGTTCGAATTACAATTCGACTTCTAAAAACACCGAGTCCTCACTTCTACTCAACTCAACCCCTAGCATGTTGCCTCTAACTTGATCCTGCCCTACTTGTCGCCAAGTACACATACAAAATAAAGCAACAACCGGATAACTCCGGTGAGAATGATATTCCCAGTAAAAGCAACTAACAAGCAATAAAAGTAATATATCAACAACATGCTTTCAAGACAACATAATCAATTTAAGACGAATGAAATGTATGTCTTTAAAATCGGGATATCAACTCTGATAAACAAGGGATTGCTGCTATGATTTTGGGATCCCGAGGATGAGATCACGTAACGACTCACCGACTCTCCCAATCGAGGTGGTGCCACGTATCCCACTCCCCTAGACTTTGGTGCGACTATAAGGAGTATGCTGACACTAGGTGAACTTCTACACCTAGGCCACTCGCAGTATAGCCTCCAAAACGTCTAAACAAAAAGGGTCGTTCTGCCCGCTGAAATCAAAGGTTTGGCTCAAGATGAATGCATAAGAAATCATAAAGCATTAAGCCATATAACAAAAGATCAATCAACAAAATACAAGTCCCACATTCTAGAACAAGTATTGATGCAAGTATGTGATTTAAGGGAAACCCAAGAACCAACTGTCTCGAGTTTGCTATCCCGCTAAAACAATGACTGCTTGTATCTTTCGATACGAATAGCTCCAACAATGGATAAGCTACAATAAAAGGTTATATCAAAAACTATACAACCTAAACAACTTCGCTCAAGGTAAACTCTGTAATCTCTGATTATCTCAAATAAACTTAATTAAGATAAATTTGGGGTGTTACAACTGCATTCTTCATCATCCAGTCCATCCCAAGAATCAAGTCAAACTCAGGCATGAGCAACACTATCAGATCTGCAACTACTTGCTGCCCTAGCAATAACAGCTCAAGATTCTTCACTATGCTCCGAGTGGATAGCTCTTCCCCTGAAGGGATAGTCACTAAGAATTCAACCAACAGCTCCTCGTGCTGAATACCCCTCTTATGGGCAAAAGCCTCCGAAATGAAAGAATGGGTAGCCCATGAGTCTAAAAAAGCTTTAGTGGCTACACCAGCTACTAAAATCCTACCTGCATAAACGGTGATTACAACCACGGAAATATTGAAATTAGATAAGTCAAGTTCTACTAAGATTCATTCTAAGTCATCAAGTTCCCAAATTCAGCATTACACATGATAACATAGTCAAACTTCCCATAACTTGCAACATAATACAAATTCTTACGCCAACCCAAGATTCATGAAACACTCAAATTCTAGCACACTAAACATCCCCAACAAGAAAATCATAATAAAAATTGCATCAGAGAATCGCTTAACTATTGACCAAGATCTTAAAATGTTACCTGTGATCAGGGTGGTATCTGGATCGGCCTCCTCAGCTTGCTTCAAGAACACTCGCCCAGGCGCGGGCCTCCTTAGCTCTGGACAGTCACTAGCCATGTGTCCTGACTTCTTACACTTGAAAAAAACTCCTGCATTCATCAAGAATTTCCCATGGTGGAATCAAAGGCAAGTCCTGCAGTAAGGCTTCTACACAGTCTTGGGAGGAGCGGGTCTCGGGGCCTGATGCTCCTGAGGTCTCTGGGTCTGATGCCCATGGGGCCTAAAGGGTACCTGCTGTCTCTGCGGCCCAGTAAAAGGCCTCTTGCCCTGCTGCTGCTGCTGGCCATGGGCGGGGAAAGGCCTCTTACCTTGCGCCTCGGCGCTGATATCCCTCAAAGTCTGCTCAGAACTCAATTCTTGTCTGAGCGCAGTGGCATAATCAGCTGGCTCCGCCATCAGTACGTCCCGTAGGATAGTGGGTCGTAACCAAACAATGAAGTGCTAGAGTTTCTCTGCCTCGTCATCTCCAATCAAAGGTACAAAGTGGCAACCCCGCTCAAACTTCCTCAAGAACACAGCCACTGATATATCTCCCTGTCGCAGGCTCATAAACTCCGTCTTCAAAGGGGCTCTCACATCAGCAATAAAATACTTCTCAAAGAAGAGCCTCTTGAACTCAGTCCAAGGTAGGGTAGTTGGGTCCACTGTCTTCTCAACTCCCTCCCACCAAAGGGTAGTATCATCCTGGAGAAGAAAGACGACACAAAGAACTCGATCTGGATCTCCCAACTGCATGTACCGAAATATCACCTTAAGATAACGGATCCATCCCTCCGCTACAAGCGGATCAGTAGTGCCAGCAAAGTCCTTCGGATTCATCTTTCTGAACTTCTCATAAACATTCCCAGATCCAGCCCTCGGAGCGTCAGCATGTTGCTCTATGATACGGGCCAAACCACCAATACTCAAGTCCCAATGTAGTACCCCGTACCCGAAATCAGTAATTAAGGGATTAATCATAATTACTTGAATAGAGTTCGGAAGCTTCGAAGGTAGGTTCGGAAGTTCCGAACAGGATCGGAAGCTCCGATGCAGGATCGGAAGCTCCGATCATATTATGTCATCCATGACGATTGGCAAGATCGGAAGCTCCGATCAGGATCGGAAGCTCCGATCACCCCTATCCGAAGTCAACAAGTGATATTTTGACACGTGGCAGATCAGGATCTTTGGAAGCTCCGATGGCAGGATCGGATGTTCCGATCGAGGTTCGGACGTTCCGATCGTTGTCTATAAATAGAAGGCCGAGGCTTCACTTTCATTTGCCAATTCCGAGTTTTCCTTTCCATTCTAGTCCTTTTGGAGCTGTTCTAGTCTTCTTAGGCTTGGTACGGAGGTCGTCGAGGCGTTCGGTAGTCGTAGCGGAGTTGTGCCCAAGTTCTGGAGGCATCGACATCAAAGGGCTAACAACGGACGAAGGTATAGCTTTTGCTTCCTATAAATATTTAGGAGTATGCAATAGCTTAGTTAAGGCCTTTAGAGCACTTTAATGATAGTAGTATCATTTGGCAGTGTAGAGCAGACTATAGGCGTGGACCTAGAGTTGGTAGAGCTTGCACTGTTTTGAGGTACGGAAGTACTGTTCGAGATATCCTGACTGAGTATGCATGTATTATGTGACTGCATGGTTTATATGTCATTGATTTATGCTGCATTCATTTGCATCTTGCTGTATCTCTTTCGAGATGTCTGTTAGTAGGGTTGTACCCTATCCTGTTAGTGGATGGACTTCCATCGATTTGGGTCCGGCGTATCCACGGTTATCTCGGTATGGGAGCCACCTCCTGAAGCGATGGCACAGCGTGCTACATACCAGGGCCCGGTCTATCTCTGTTATCTGATCCTTGACCTCGAGTCTATAGGGAGTTCACTTTGCATGCATGTATAATCATACTCTCGTACTGAGCATTTTATGCTCACGTCTCGTACTCTGTATTTTCTGGACACCCTATTCCATGGGGCAGGTTTGCGGTTAGACGAGGAGGGTGGATCCAGGAGGGGCTAGTTAGTGGTTGGCCAGCTGGAGCTTCATCTAGGTTTTATTACTGTTGTTTGGGTTTATACAGCTATTCGATTTGGTTGTATATTATTTGGATAAATTACAGATTCCTTTACTTGGGATTGTATATTGTTTATGGTTTCCGCAGTTTATTCTGATATCTATTTAATTAAGTTAATTGCATGCCTAAGTTCTGTTTAGTAGGGGATCCGGGTAAGGGTCACTACATTTATGGTATCAAAGCATGCAAAAGAATTTTTGGGATTTAGTCTCATCATGAGGTATTTTTGTAGATGGCAAATCGTGACGACCGGAGTTCTCATGGCAGTGTTGGTGGGCGTTGGGGTGATGCCGACCGGGAGCCTCGTCGAGAACGGCGTCATCGTCATCATGACGACGAGCGTTTCACTGTGCGTCGATTCTTAGCTATGGGTCCTAAGCCCTTAGTTGGAGGTGAGTCTCCGGAGGATGCGGAGAACTGGTTAGACCGCATGGAGATGACTTTTCAGACTTTCCAATGCACCGAGGAGCAGAAGGTGGAGACCCTTGGCTATCTTCTGGATGGGCGTGTGCGTAGGTGGTGGAGGTTTACTTCTGCACCTTTTGTTGCGGCGAGAGGAAAGGCCACCTGGGCCGAATTCCGCACAGCTTTCCAAAAGCGGTATTTTCCTCCTGCACTCCGTCAGTCGAAGGCAGGCGAGCTACTGAGTCTGTGACAGGGAGCCATGTCTATCGATGAGTACCAGCAGAGGTTCTTTGATCTGCTATCCTATTGCCCCGAGATTGCTGATAGCTCAGAGATGAAGTATAATCTGTTCCTTCAGGGCCTTAACACTGAGATCCATGACCGTGTGGCGGTTGGCGACGACATGTCCTACGAGGGTTTGGTGAGCCGTTGTCACCAGGCGGAGGAAAGTATTCGGCGGAACAGGTCTTTCCCTCAGTGAAGGCCTGCTAGTTCTTTGGGTCCCCGTGCCCAAACTTTCAAGAAGTCTGGATCTTCTTCTTCCTCTGGTTCTGGAGGTGTTGTCCATTATGGTAAGAAGGACAAGTGTGATCACTGTGGGAAGAACCATCCATCCGACAAGTGCCATAGAGCTTCTGGAGCTTGTTTCCATTGTGGAGAGACTGGTCATATCCGGAGAGATTGCCCACTATCTGGGGGAGGCGGTTCTGGATCTGGTTCTCAGGCCACCGTACAGCAGAGGTCGCAGGCACAATCTGCTGGGAGTTCTCATTTGAGGCCACGAGCTTCTAGCCAGGTGTTTGCCCTGAGACATGATCAGGCTGTGGAGGAGAATGAGAAAGTCATCGCAGGTACATTTCTGCTTTATGGTATACCTGCTCTTGTACTTATTGACACTGGTGCATCTCATTCCTTCATTTTTGCACGTTTTGTTAAGAGGCATAAGTTACCATGCATTGCACAAGACGTAGTGATGTCTGTTTCTACTCCGACGGGCCAATCTGCTTTGGCTAAGCGTCTAGTGATGGGTTGCCCCTTAGAGTTTGAGGATAACATTTTGATTGCGAATCTCATGGTCCTGGCGATGGACGACTTTGATTGCATTCTGGGAATAGATATGTTGACTACCTATCGAGCTTCAGTGGACTGCTATCAGAGATTAGTACGCTTTCATCCGGAAGGGAGTGAGAGCTGATTTTTCTATGGTGAGGGAGCGCGACCCCCGATGCCTTTGGTATCAGCTTTGAGAGCCTGTCAAGCTCTAGAGTCTGGCGAGGAAGGCTACCTTATCTATGCAGTAGATTTGTCCGCTGAGAGCATTGGGATAGAGAGCATTCCTGTTGTGGATGAATTTCCAGATGTATTTCCTGATGAGATTCCGGGTTTTCCTCCTACTAGAGAAGTCGAGTTTGACATAGAGTTGATGCCGGGTACTTCGCCTATTTCTAGAGCACCGTATCGTCTGGCTCCGTCAGAGATGCGTGAGTTGAAGAATCAGCTACAGGATCTTTTGGACAAGGGGTACATTCGTCCTAGTGTATCCCCTTGGGGAGCTCCTGTTCTCTTCGTGAAGAAGAAGGATGGGTCGATGCGGCTGTGCATTGAATATCGGCAGCTGAATCGAGTCACTGTGAAGAACAAGTATCCGTTGCCTCGTATTGATGACTTGTTCGATCAGCTGCAGGGCACATCAGTTTACTCTAAGATTGACTTGAGATCTGGGTATTATCAGTTGAGAGTCCGTGATCAGGACGTAGCCAAGACTGCATTCCGTACTCGCTATGGGCATTACGAGTTCCTAGTGATGCCATTTGGTTTGACTAATGCGCCGGTTATATTCATGGATCTGATGAACCGTGTCTTCAGGGAGTATTTGGACAAGTTTGTCGTGGTCTTCATTGACGACATCTTGGTGTATTTGCGTAATACGGAAGAGCATGTTTCTCACTTGCGGTTGGTACTACAGACTCTTCGAGATGAGCAGTTGTACGCCAAGCTAAGCAAGTGTGAGTTCTGGATGGATAGAGTGGTCTTTCTTGGCCATATCATATCCAGGGAGGGGATTTCTGTTGATCCAAGCAAGATTGAAGCGGTACTTAATTGGTCGCGTCCGACGATAGTTGCTGAGATCCATAGTTTTCTGGGTCTAGTAGGGTATTATCGTCGCTTCATTCTGAACTTCTCTCAGTTAGCTCGACCGTTGACGCAGCTTACCCGCAAGGGTGTGGATTTCGAGTGGTCCTCCAAGTGTGAGGAGAATTTCTGTGAGCTTCGACGGCGGTTGAATTCTGCGCCGGTGTTGGCATTACCGTCAGGATCTGGAGGGTATGTAGTTTACACGGATGCTTCTCTTCAGGGGTTAGGTTGTGTCCTGACTCAGAATGGGCATGTGATCGCATACGCTTCTAGACAGCTAAAGCTTCACGATGACAACTACCCAGTCCATGATTTGGAATTAGCAGCCATTGTGTTCTCTTTGAAGATCTGGCGTCATTATCTGTATGGAGAGAAATTTGAGATCTTCACCGACCATAAGAGTCTCAAGTATTTGTTCACTCGGGCGGAGTTGAACATGAGGCAGAGACGTTGGATGGACTTGCTTAAGGACTATGATTGCGAGATTAAGTACCATCCTGGAGCTGCTAATCTCACCGCTGATGCTTTGAGTCGCAAGGTGCGACTATCCGCACTTCAGACTTGTTCGATGTCTAGCGCGATCAGTGACAGTTGTACTTCAGGTTATACCTTCAAGCATAAGAAAGGTATGCAGAGTATCCAGATGTTCGCGATATTATCTGAGCCAGCCTTGTATTCGCGGATCTGAGATGCTCAGATGTCTGATTCGAAGACCTAGCGTTTAGCTCGTCTAGCTAACGAGGGTAGCTCGTCTAGATTTCATTATCAGTCAGATGGTTTTCTGTGTTTGTCTGGTAGGCTTGTGATTCCGCAGGATGAAGAGTTGCGAGAGGAGATTTTGTCTCAGGCACATCGCACTAAGTTGAGTATTCATCCTGGGAGCAACAAGATGTACAAGGATCTCCGTACTCGTTTCTGGTGGAAGGGAATGAAACGCAGTGTTTATCAGTTTGTTTCGAAATGTTTGGTGTGTCAACAGGTCAAGGCAGAGCACCAACGACTTGGAGGATTGCTTCACAGTCTGCCTATTCCTGAATGGAAATGGGAGTTTATCACAATGAACTTTGTGACCCATTTGCCGGTATCCCCGAGGAACTGTGATGCTATCTGGGTTGTGGTGGACCGACTCACCAAATCAGCGCATTTCATTGCCTATAGCCGAGAGTACTCTGTGGATCGTATGGCACGGATGTACATTCAGGAGATCGTTCGACTTCATGGAGTGCCTGTGAGCATTGTCAGCGATCGGGACCCCAGGTTTACTTCTAGATTCTGGGGGAGTGTTCAGCGTGCAATGGGTACTACTCTCAGTTTGAGTACAGCCTATCATCCAGAGACTGATGGTCAGTCAGAGCGCACTATCCGTACTTTAGAGGATATGCTTAGAGCGTGCATCATGGATTTTGGTTCAGCCTGGCAGGATCATTTGCCGTTGATCGAGTTCGCTTACAACAATAGCTATCATACTAGTATTGGGATGGCACCTTTTGAGGCGTTGTACGGGCAACGTTGTCATACTCCACTCTTCTGGGAAGAAGTGGGGGAGAGACTGGCTGAGGGACCGGAGTTTATCCAGTAGGCGTTAGACATTGTTGATGAAATCAAGAAATGGATTAAGACTGCACAGGATCGTCAGGCCAGTTATGCTAATATCAAGCGTAGGCCCTTGCAGTTCGAGGTCGGGGAGAAAGTGTTTCTGAGAGTATCACCTTTCCGCAAGATTCTCAGATTTGGCCTTAAGGGCAAGTTGTCTCCCAGATTTATCGGTCCGTTTGAGATCTTGGAGAGCATTGGCGATTTGGCTTATCGACGGTATGTGGCGGATGAATCTCATATTTTGCAGCGGTCTGAGGTTCAGGTAGACAAGGATTTGACTTATGTTGAGAAACCTCTTCGTATCCTGGATTATAAGGATAAGGTTTTACGAGTGGCAGCGCCGAGGCACTGAGGAAGCTACTTGGGAGCTTGAGGACAGGATACGTAAAGACCATCCTGAGTTGTTTTGATTTCATTCTTTAAGTTGTATTCAGTTGCAAACTCTGTAAACGTTTGATTTGAATAAAGAATGTTTCTGATTTTTTTATTTGCATTTGGTACTTAAGATCTATTTTCGAGGATGAAATATCTTAAGTGGGGGAGAATGTAGTACCCCGTACCCGAAATCAGTAATTAAGGGATTAATCATAATTACTTGAATAGAGTTCGGAAGCTCCGAAGGTAGGTTCGGAAGTTTCGAACAGGATCGGAAGCTCCGATCATATTACGTCATCCATGACGATTGGTAAGATCGGAAGCTCCGATCACCCCTATCCAAAGTCAACAAGTGATATTTTGACACGTGGCAGATCAGGATCTTCAAAAGCTCCGATGGCAGGATCGGACGTTCCGATCGAGGTTCGGACGTTCCGATCAAGGATCGGAAGTTCCGATCGTTGTCTATAAATAGAAGGCCGAGGCTTCACTTTCATTTGCCAATTCCGAGTTTTCCTTTCCATTCTAGTCCTTTTGGAGCTGTTCTAGTCTTCTTAGGCTTGGTACGGAGGTCGTCGAGGTGTTCGGTAGTCGTAGCGGAGTTGTGCCCAAGTTCTGGAGGCATCGACATCAAAGGGCTAACAACGGACGAAGGTATAGATTTTGCTTCCTATAAATATTTAGGAGTATGCAATAGCTTAGTTAAGGTATTTAGAGCACTTTAATGATAGTAGTATCATTTGGCAGTGTAGAGCAGACTATAGGCGTAGACCTAGAGTTGGTAGAGCTTGCACTATTTTGAGGTACGGAAGTACTGTTCGAGATATCCTGACTGAGTATGCATGTATTATGTGACTGCATGGTTTATATGTCATTGATTTATGCTGCATTCATTTGCATCTTGCTGTATCTCTTTCGAGATATCTGTTAGTAGGGTTGTACCCTATCCTGTTAGTGGATGGACTTCCATCGATTTGGGTCCGACGTATCCATGGTTATCTCGGTATAGGAGCCACCTCCTGAAGCGACGGCACAGCGTGCTACATACCAGGGCCCGGTCTGTCTCTGTTATCTGATCCTTGACCTCGAGTCTATAGGGAGTTCACTTTGCATGCATGTATACTCATACTCTCGTACTGAGCGTTTTATGCTCACGTCTCGTACTCTGTATTTTTTGGACACCCTATTTCATGGGGCAGGTTTGCGGTTGAACGAGGAGGGTGGATCCAGGAGGGGCTAGTCAGTGGTTGGCCAGCTGGAGCTTTGTCTAGGTTTTATTACTGTTGTTTGGGTTTATACAGCTATTCGATTTGGTTGTATATTATTTGGATAAATTACAGATTCCTTTACTTGGGATTGTATATTGTTTATGGTTTCCGCAGTTTATTCTGATATCTATTTAATTAAGTTAATTGCATGCCTAAGTTCTGTTTAGTAGGGGATCCGGGTAAGGGTCACTACACCCAATGTCCTGAGTTGGTGGAGGTGGCAGAGGTGGAGGTGGTGGCGGTGGAGGAGGTGGGTGCTGAGATGGCGGCTCCAAAACACGCTCGCAACGAGGGGCCATCTGTACACAAGTTCAAATTTCAATATTTAAAATTCATGCCTTAAGAAAAAGGTTTTTCCTTAAACATATTCATGCTCAAATAATCTTAGAAACTAGTGCTACAAAACATAACAAATAGCAATAACGAAAGCTTAAATCCTACAGACCTTGAGGCGAGATCCCTTGAGTTTCGGCAATCGGCAGTAGGCACAACCCAAACCAAGACCGTGCTCTGATACCAACTAAAACGACTCACACCTCTAATCTAATTTAAATAATAAAGAAAATACGGATTTTTTTTTAAAATTTTTTTTTCCATGACCTATTTGTAAGTACTTAAAGCCAACCTATCACACTCAGCAGTTTTAAACACATAAAAATAAACACCCGATAAACACCAAGCATAATAGTCATAATCTCCGAAAAGGAAAGGCAACCCCACACGGTTGCAGTAAATGTGTTAACAAGTTACATACAAAATATTTAAAACACAGGAAAACTCATCCTGCCTACCACTAAAAATGTTTAAAAACACTTCAATTCATTATTACAATCATGAAATAAGCGGAACTAAAAAGTAGCAAAGGTCAAGGGCCTTCTCCACAGGCGACCTCAACCCCGAGGATCCCGCCCCTCGGTCTATAGGTATTCCTCCTCACATGCACCCAAGCAAGAATAGTGAGTCTAATGACTCATCAAGTATAGACAGTGAAATAACAAGGGTTAAAAATACCTGTGGAAATACTTAAAGTACAATACATATAATACTTTGAAACTGAAACTAAAAAGCTGTATGATGAACAAGAATGAGACAAACTGTAAGTAATGAACTCGCGCCAACTCACACCTCGAAGCTGGACTTGACTCAAACATGTAACCTTTGTAAATCTTTATTTTAACTTTAACTTTACTTTTTCTTTCCTCTGTGAATTTAGATCCTCAATTGTGACCCTCTATTTTGATCGATCAATGGCTGCAGTATACTATGCCGGCAAGATGCCGAGATCACTCCCGATGCAACTTACCCCTTTAAGGCATGCTTGCCGAGATTACTCCCGGCATCACACGCCCCTCTATGACAATGACACTGGGATTTCTCTCAGCACCAAAATGCCCCTCTTTGGCTAGGGGACACATGATGTCTCGTGGCCCCTCCCTAAAACCTCTGATTTGGAAAGTACGCCCCATCATTGCCCCTCTATGTCACAACCAATTCACTTCATTCAAAAATTTACTTTCATTAACTTTAAACTTTTTAACTTTTACTTAAAATGCAAGGGTAAAAACTCGACTCGATTAACTTGATGCAACACCAAATATGAGAACGCACACACACAAAGGTGCAATTTAGGGAATGAAACCCAAATAAAAAATATGGATATTAGGTTAGTGAGTGTCTGCCCCTAAGTTGATTACCCAACTTAGACTCAATTTTTTTTTTCCCTCGACGCATCTTAACCCGATCAATCAAGCCGTAAAGTCCTTAACTCGATCTTACATTGACCGAATTCGATCCCTCTTGAACCCTAACTCTCTAAACACTTCAAACTAACCCAAGGACCAGGTTATGATTTATAAAGATCACCCGAGCAACCCGATCAAAACGGATTTCCGGACAGCCCTCACACTTAACAGAATTCTGCACTAGACAGCCCAGCTCGAAAAATTCTTAACTTGACCGAAACTAACCCGATTTTCTCTCAATTTGAACCAAAACGACCACGACATCCTAAAATTGACTTAGGACCAGTCCTCACCCATCCATAGTCTCCCAATTCGTTCAGTTTAATCAAAAAAATTAACCGCTCACCCATTACTTCAAAAATTATGCTCAACCCCTATGACTTAAATGACCCTTAACTCATTCCATACTTAACCAAATCGAGCCCAATTTATACCTAAGCGACAAAAACATCGTAAACTTGACCTAGGACTAGACCAAGACTCGAACAGCCCAGAAATGGCGACTCCCCTTCCCAAAATTCAGAAACCATTTTGCAATTCAACAACCACCATACTTCACCTATACTTCAAACATCCAACTCTATACTCCTTTCCCTTAACTCTAACTCCTTCCATCCCACAAAACCAATCGAATATCATCTCTTGGGACTTAATACAAGCATCTAGGCAGCCCTCAACCACTCACAACCCAACATTTTCGAAAAGAGGCAAGAACATGCACCAATATGAAATAGAGACTTTAATCAATCAAATAACTAATAGCTATCAATAAATTCACCATAACACACCTCAAACTCAATCCCAAACACCATTGAAGTTTCAAAATTAGGGCATGGGAACTTCTGAATTTTTGAAAATGACAATGTGCAATAGAACACTTCATATCTCAAGCCAAGTTTCATCATACAACCCTCAAACCTCCATACATAAGCATAAATTAGAAATTTGACAAAAACCAAGCTGAAAACTATGAAAATTTCGAACACAACATCTCATAAAAACAAGCATATCGAGAACGATACAAAATTTCAACACAAGGACTTAAATAGCTAGCTTGGAGCATCAAAGATTGTCTATACTTGCCTAAACCCAAAATGCACAAAAGATGGGCAGAGAAGGAGCTGAAACATTCGACCTACAGCTTCTAGGACCTCCAAGAGACAACCTCCGACAGTTGTGGTGGTTGTGTGGTGTCGGCGGCGGCCGGAAACTGCACAAGGGGAGGGGCCGACGGCTTGCAAGAAATGGGAGGGGGGGGGGGAAGAGAAATGAGAAGGGCTACTTATGTTGAAATGTGTTAGGGTTTGAGTTTATTTTGTGTTATGAATTAAGTGTTAGGTGTATATGTGTATGTATGTATAGGTGTAAGTATCCAAAAGTAGGTGAGTTGTGTGCTTTAAAAGTACTACTTTAAAATGCTACAACTTTTGCCTCACTAAACTTGCATTAATAAAATACCTAAGTTAAAAATCCCCAATTTAAAATATTAAATTGGATTTTTTACTAATCCGTGTTTAAAAATGCTAATTTTAAAAAAGTTAAGAAATAGGCTCAAGAATGCGATAAAAGCTATTTTCGTCACCCGAAAACTTCTAAAAATCAACTTTCATCTAATTTTCTCATTTCTCTCAACCTATAACTGCTTAAAATAAAATCTGGAATTTTAACGTCGAAATCCACCATCACTGCAAAGCCAGAACCGGAAGGCACTGAACTGAAAAATGACTAAAATAGATTACTTAGATTATTTGAGCAATTAATACTTTAAGGAGATTTTAGGCAATTAAATCCTAGAAATTTAAAATTAAAAACATTAAAATGAATTTAGGCATGAAATTCGAATTATGAAATTCTAGGTGGTACAATTCCTCTCTCCCTTATATGGAATTTCGTCCTCGAAATTAGAACTTACCAAAGAGCTCTGGATAACGGTTCCGGATATCCGCTTTTGTCTCCCAAGTGGCCTCCTCTTTCGAATGATTCAGCCAACTCACCTTGACCATCGGAATAGTCTTGTTACAAAGTATCCTCTCCTACCTGTCCATAATTCGGTCAGGTCTCTCTCTTCATAAGACATGTGAGGAGATAACTGAAGAGGCTCAAATCTAAGCACATCGAGACGGATTCGAGATTTACTTCCTTAACATCGATACGGGGAAGACATTATGGACTCCATCAAGGTTAGGCGGCAAGGCCATCCTATAACCCAATGCCCCAACTTGGTCCAATATCTCAAAAGGTCCAATGAATATCGGTGTCAGCTTTTCTCTCTTCCCGAATCTCATTACGCCCTTCAAAAGTGCTACTCGGATAAACACATGATCTCCCATCGAAAACTCTAAGTCTCTCCTCCTATGATCAACATAACTCTTCTGCCTGCTCTGTGCAGTCCTCATTTGTTCACGGATCTTGGCTACAACCTAAATAGTCTACTGCACAATCTTCGGTCCCGACTTTGATCTCTCATCGACCTCATTCCACAACACCGGTGATCTAAACGACCTCCCACAGAGCGCCTCATAAGGTGCCATACAAATAGTGGCCTGATAGCTGTTATTATAAGCAAATTCCAACAATGGCAACATCGACTCCCAACTAACAGGAAAGTCAATAACATAGGCTCTCAAAAGATCCTCTAAAATCTAAATCACCATCTTGGATTGCCCATCCGGTACTAAACAAAAGCTTCGTAACCAAGGCTGCATGAATACTCTTCCAAAAATACGAAGTAAACCTCGGGTCTCTATCAGACACTATGGACACAGGAATACCATGTAGCCTAACTATCTCCCGGATATATAACTCCGCATACTAAGTCATAGTGAAGGTCTTCCTCATAGGTAAGAAGTGTGTCGACTTAGTGAGACGGTCTACGATAACCCAAATAGCATTCGAACCTCTCACTGTCCTCGGCAAGCCAACAACAAAATCCATGGTAATATTTTCCCATTTCCACTCAGGAATAGGGAGTGGCTTAAGCAATCCTGTAGGTCTCTGATGTTCCGTTTTGACCTGCTGGCATGTCAGACACTCAAACAAAAAACGGCCAATGTCATGCTTCATGCCCGGCCACCAATACAACTGCTGAAGATCCTGATACATCTTCATACTACCTGGGTGGATAGAGTACGGTGATGTATGTGCCTCTAGCATGATAGTATCTCGTATAGAATCACCTACGGGCACCCAAAATTGTCCTCTGAACTTTACAATCCCATCTACTACTGAATACAGACCACTTTCCCTCTCCTTAGGTCTCTGTCTCCACTTTCTCAATTGTTCATCAGTTGCTTGAGCGATTCTAATACGATCAAATAATGTAGTCTGCACTGTCAAAGATGACAATCTAGGATATTTACCCTCAACATAAAACTCCAATCCAAATCTTTGAATCTCATCCTGTGAAGGTCTAGACACCGTCATAGAGGCAATCACTGTTGTATTCCATCTCAAAGAATCTGCGACTACATTAGCTTTACCCGGGTGATAGCTAATATCGCATTCATAATCTTTCACCAACTCTAACCATCTCCGTTGCCTCATATTCAACTCCTTCTGGGTGAAAAAGTACTTGAGGCTCTTATGGTCTGTGAATATCTTACACCTCTCTCCATAGAGGTAATGCCTCCAAATCTTAAGAGCGAAAACGACTGCAGCCAACTCCTAATCATGAGTAGGATAATTCTTCTCATGCTCCTTCAACTGCCTAGAAGCATAATAAAAAAACTATCCCGTTGCATAATAACTGCTCCCAGTCCCAACTTGGAAGCATCGGTGTAAACAACAAAGTCATCCTGACCTGAAGGAATATCCAAATCTGGTGCTGTCGTAAGAGCTTTCTTTAATAAATCAAAGCTATCTTGACACTCCGGGCTCCACACAAACTTAGCATTCTTCTTAGTCAGTGCCGTCAAGGATACAACAATGGATGAAAAGCCCTGAATGAACTTTCTGTAGTAACCGGCTAATCCAAGGAAACTGCAAATCTCCGAGGCGTTTCTAGGTATAGAACACTCCTTCACTGCTTGAACTTTTTAGGGGTCTACCTCAACACCGCTCTTGGAAATGATATGACCCAAGAATTCTAATCTTTACAACCAAAGCTCACATTTGTCGAACTTAGCCAACAACTTCCGATCTCGGAGCACCTCTAAAACCATTCTCAAATGTTGCGAGTTCTCTTCCATGCTCTTAGAGTAAATAAGAATATCTTCTATGAAGACGATGACAAATCGGTCAAAGTACAGCTGAAACACGCGGTTCATAAGATCCATGAAGGCCGCGGGCGCATTCGTCAGTCCGAACCGCATCACAAAGAACTCGTAGTGCCCATAACGAGTCTTAAAAGCTATCTTGAACACATCTGAATCCTTCACATTCAACTGATGATAATCGGAACTGAGATCAATCTTGGAAAACATGGAGGCTCCTTGCAACTGGTCAAAGAGGTCCTCAATATGGGGAAGCGGGTACTTGTTCTTCATTGTTACCTCATTCAACTCTCATTATTCTATGCACAATCTCAAACTCCCGTCCTTTTTTTCACAAAGAGGACTGGTACTCCCCATGGATAGAAACTAGGGTGTATGAACTCTTTGTCAAGCAACTCTTGAATCTGCTCTTTCAGTTTTGTAGGAGAAAACCTGTAGGGTGCCTTCACAATTGGCACGGTACGTGGAACCAAGTCAATAGAGAACTCAACCTCTCTATCCGGTGGAATACCAGTAACATTATCTGGGAACACATCCCCAAAATCTCTAACAATGTCCACAACTGAAAAAACTGGACGTGATGGCAACTCTGTCAAAGATAAGCTGGCTAGGTATGACTAGCACCCATCAAGCACGAGCTGCTGAGCTTGCAAAAAGGATATGATCCGAGTCTTCCTCAAACTCTTAGCAGCCTCAAACCAAAATGGTTCCTCTCCCTCCTGTCTGACTAACACTGATCTCTGCTAAAAGTCAATCACCACTGCATTCTTTATCATACAGTCCTTCCCAAGAATCAAGTCAAACTCATGCATGGGCAACACTATCAGATCTCCAACTACTGGATGCCCTTGCAATAACAGTTCTTCACTATGCTCCGGGTGGATAGCTCTTCCCCTGAAGGGATAGTAATGCCCCGTTTTTATCTTAATTGATGTTATTTGAGATATTAAGTGATTTCAGAATTCTAGAGCTGGTTTTTATTAATCAGGGGCCTTTTTGCAATTTTTGGAAATTTCAGGGACTAAAACGCAAAATTGAGCTTTGTTATATATTGGACTTTGACTAAGTCTTTTGCACCACTCCATCATCCCCTCCACAACGTTCCTTCACCATTGTAGGCGATCAAAAAGCTTCCAAGCTTTTGTGATTTCGATTCTAGCTCGATCCGTCCGTTGGAATTTGATCTGAAGTAGATATCTGCGATCACAGCATCGAGTGCTCCGTTTGGAAGTAAGTTTCTCTTATTTCTACGAAGTTTGAATTTTTGGATATCTTTATAATTTATTGATATTCGGAGAGGATGTTCTTGAAGTTGCTGTGATAGTATATCTATGACGGTTCGGAGATTTATCGATGATTGGATTTGATATGATTTTTCTTACGATTTTTGAAACTTAGATTTTTGAGATGTGTTGGGTTTGACTTGGAAATGATGTTAGATGATTGGTTTGAGTATTTGGAATTGATATTCTGCTGTCTGCAATTTCGATTTGATCAGTTTATAGTCGTTGTGCCGTCAGTTTGAGTTTTGGATATCGTTTTGATGTTTTGATCGTATCGAGTTTGATTGAGTTTTTGATGTCGATATTGATCTTGTGACTTCTTCCGTTATATTGATTCGAAGTCCTTGGAGTTGCGAGATTGCAGCTTCTATCAGTTTGGAAGATTGAGCCGGTATAGTATCGACTTCTTACTTTCGATCGTAGAACTTGAATGGATATTGAATTGATATTTGTTGTTTTACAGATTGAAGATTGTGAACGACAAGAAGGTATAAGACGACTTTGGAATGAAATAAGACGATTAACTTGAATCCGTATTGATTCGAGTGTCCTAGAAGAAATCACATATTGCATGTTTATATGCTTATTTGAACTTATGATTGAATTGATGATTGAATGCATGAGATTTTATATGCATTCATTTTGAGCCGATTGATTATTCATTTTGAATTAGACAATCTGGAGATTATAGTTGAGTGGCCTTGGTAGGCGATTTACTACAAGTGTCGATTAACTCACTATAATGCCCTAGAGTCTAGAGGATTAAAATATACCTCATCCACCTCGAAAGGGGAGTTCGGTGTGATTGTTGGATATTTTAACCTCGGGATCCCAAACCGTAGAAAGAAAGAAGAATTCCTTTTGATTATCTGAGTCTGATAATCCAAAAGTTTTAAAGTCATGCATATCATTTTAATTCCGCAATTGAATGAATTACTTGAGGTATATGTGGAATTTGATTATATATCATGTTTTGATATATTATGTGATATTGTTCGCTAGTCTCTTTTACTGGGAATATTATTCTCACCGGATTATCCGGTTGTTGTTTTTGTTTGTATGTGTACTTGGCAACAGGTGGGGCAGGATCAAGCCAAAGACATCATGGATAGGTGGATGAGAGAATAGAGGTGAGGCCCTTGGCTTTAGGAGTTGCATTGAATTCAAACCCAATATGTATTTTGGTATTGTAAACCTAGAATTGAAGCATGTTCTATTAGTTTGGATGAATGTTTAACTCTGGAACTACTTTGTATGGATTATGCATGTTGAATAAGTTTATGCATATTGTTGGTTTGTGTTTTGATTGAATTGGGATTTGAAATTTTGAAAGAAAACCAGAATTATTTTTTGGTACAGAGCATCTCGCTCGATCGGTTGAATATTAGCGATCGAGCGAGCACCCCTGTACCGAGGCAGAGAGTTGGGCAATTCTTGTCTGCTCGATCGGTAAGATTTTACCGATCGAGCGGAGGCCTTTTATTTTCCCGGCAGAGTCTTGGAAATTTTTGGCCGCTCTATCTGTAAGATTTTACCGATCGAGTGAGCACTTCCTTTAAAAAAAAAATTTATTTCTTAATCCTTATTGTTTAATTGAGTTCATTAATTGGATTACGATTAATTAGATGATTAGAATCGAGGCCTCGCACGGATAGTCACTAAGAATCCAATCAACAGCTCCTCGTGCTAAATACCCCTCTTATGGGAAAAAGCCTCCGAAATGAAAGAATGGGTAGCCCCTGAGTCTAACAAAGCTCTAGTAGCTACACCGGCTACTAAAATCCTACCTGCATAAACGGTTATTACAACCACGGAAAGATTTAAATTCAATAATGCAAGTTCTACTTAGATTCATTCTAAGTCATCAAGTTCTCAAATTCAGCATTACACATGATAACATATTCAAACTTCCCATAACATGCAACATAATACAAATTCTTACGCAACCCCAAGATTCATGAAAAACTAAAATTCTAGCACACTAAACATCCCCAACAAGAAAACTCATAATCAAAATTGCATCAGAGAATCTCTTAACTGCTCTTGACCAAGATCTTAAAATGTTACCTGTGATCAGGGTGGTATTTGGATCGGCCTCCTCAGCCTATATCACGAACACTAGCCCGGGCACGGGCCTCCTCAGCTCTGGACAGTCACTAGCCATGTGTCCTGACTACTTACACTTGAAGCAAAATCCTGCATTCATCAGGCATTTACCATGGTGGAATCGAAGGCAATTCCTATAGTACGGCTTCTCCCCAGTCTTGGGATGAGCGGGTCTCGGGGACTGATGCCCCTGAGGTCTCTGGGTCTGATGCCCATGGGGCCTAAAGGGTCCCTGCTGTCTTACCGGCCCTATAAAAGGCCTCTTGCCCTGATGCTGCTGCTGGCCATGGGAGGGAAAGGCCTCTTACCCTGCACCTCAGCGCTGATGTCCCACAAAGTCTGCTCAGACCTCAAAGCTCGTCTGAGAGCAGTCGCATAATCAGCTGGCTCAGCCATCAGTACGTCCCATTGGATAGTGGGTCGTAACCAACAACGAAGTGCTGGAGTTTCTCTGCCTCGTCATCTCCAATCAAAGGTACAAAGTGGCAACCCCGCTCAAACTTCCTCATGAACTCAGCCACTGATAGATCTCCCTGTCGCAGGCTCATAAACTCCGTCTTCAAACAGGCCCTCACAACAGCAATAAAATACTTCTCAAAGAAGTGCCTCTTGAACTCAGACCAAGGTAGGGTAGTCGGGTCCACTATCTTCTCAACTCCCTCCCACCAAAGAGCAGCATCATCCTGGAGAAGAAAGACGGCACAACGAACTCGATCTGGATCTCCCAACTTCATGTATCGAAAGATCACCTCAAGAAAATGGATCCATCCCTCTGCTACTAGCATATCAGTAGTGTCAGCAAAGTCCTTCGGATTCATCTTCCTGAACTACTCATAAAAATTCCCGGGTCCAGCCCTCGGAGTGTCAAAATGCTGCTCTAGGATACGGGCCAAACCAGCCAACACTCGATTCCCAAAGTCTCGAGATGGTGGAGGTGTAGGTGGTGGCGGTGGATAAGGTGGGTGCTGAGGTGGCAGCTCCAAAACACGCTCGCGACGAGGGGCAATATGTACGCAAGTTCAAATTCCAATATTTAAATTTCATGCCTTAAGAAAAAGGTTTTTCATTAAACGTATTCATGCTCAAATAATCTTAGAAACTAGTGCTACCAAAAATAACAAATAGCAATAACAAAAGCTTAAATCTTACAGAATTTGAGGCGAGATCCCTTGAGTTTCGGCAACCGGCAGTAGGCACATCCCAAACCAAGACCGTGCTCTAATACCAACAAAAACGACTCACACCTCTAATCAATTTAAATAATAAAGAAAATACGGAATTTGTTTTAAAAAAAAAATTTCCATGACCTATTTGTAAGTACTTAAAGCCAACCTATCACACTCAGCAGTTTTAAACACATAAAAATAAACACCCGATAAACACCAAGCATAATATTCATAATCTCCGAAAAGAAAAGGCAACCCCACACGGTTGCAGTAAAAGTGTTAACAAGTTACATACCAAATATTTAAAACACAGGAAACTCATCCTGCCTACTACTGATAATTTTTAAAAACACTTCAATTCATTATTACAATCATGAAATAAGCGGAAGATACAAAGTAGCAACGGTAAAGGGCCTGCTCCACCGGCGACCTCAACCCAGAGGATTCCGCCCCTCGGTCTCTAGGTATTCCTCCTCACCTGCACCCAAGCAAGAATAATGAGTCTAATGACTCAGCAAGTATAGACAGTAAAATAACAAGGGTTAAAAATACATGTAGCAATACTTAAAGTACAGTACATATAATGCTTTATAATTGAACTAAAAAGCTGTATGATGAACAAGAATGAGACAAATTGTAAGTAATGAACTCATGCCAACTCACACCTTGAAGTTTTACTTGACTCAAAGATGTAACCTTTGTAAATCTTTATTTTAACTTTAACTTTACTTTTTCTTTCATCTGTGAATTTAGATCCTCGATTGTGACCCTCTGTTTTGATCGATCAATGACACCAGTATACTATGCCGGAAAGACGCCGTGATCACTCCCGACGCAAATTACCCCTCTATGGCATGCTTGCCGAGATTACTCCCAGCACCACACGCCTCTCTATGACAATGACACTAAGATTTCTCTCAGCACCACAATGCCCTTCTTGGCTAGGGGACGCATGATGTCTCGTGGCCCCTCCCTAAAACCTTTGATTTGGAAAGTACGCCAAGGAATCCCCCGACCCATCATTGCCCCTCTATGTCACAACCAATTCACTTCATTCAAAAATTTACTTTCATTAACTTTAAACTTTTTAACTTTTACTTTAAATGCAAGGGTAAAAACTCGACTCGATTAACTTGATGCAACACCTATGAGAACGGTCACACGCGAATGTGCATTTTAGGGAATGAAATCCAACTAAAAAATATGGATATTAGGTTAGTGAATGTCTGCCCCTAAGTTCATTACCCAACTTAGACTCTATTTTTTTTCCCTCAAACACATCTTAACCCAATCAATCAAGCCGTAAAGTCCTTAACTCGATCTTACATTGACCGAATTCGATCCCGCTTGAACCGAAACTCTTTAAAGACTTCAAACTAACCCAAGGACCAGGTTATGACTTCTGAAGATCAACCAAGAAACCCGATCAAAATAGATTTCCGGACAGCCCTCACACTTAACAAATTCTGCACTAGACACCCCAGCTCGAAAATTTTCTAACTTGACCGAAACTAACCTGATTCGCTCCCAATTTGAACCGACACGACCAAAACATCCTAAAATGTAATTAGGACCAGTCCTCACCCATCCATAGTCTCCCAATTTGTTCAGTTTTATCAAACAATTCAACCGCTCACCCATTACTTCGAAAATTCTGCTCAACCCCTATGACTTAAATGACCCTTAACTCATTCCATACTTAATCGAATCGAGCCCAATTTATATAGACGCGACTAAAACATCTTAAAATCGACCTTGGACTAGCCCAAGACTCGACCAGACCAGAAATGGCGACTCTCCTGCCCAGAATTCAGAAACCCTTTCACAATGCAACAACCACCATACTTCACCTATATTTCCAACTTCCAACTCTATACTCCTTTCCCTTAACTCTAACTTCTTCCATGAAAGAGTGGGTTCCCTGTTAGCCAACTTGTGGCTAAGGGCCTTTATGACTCTATATGTAAACAATCTTTGTTTAATAGAATTTACACTTTTATATTGGCTTTAGCTTTATCTTTTATCATATTATTATGTTGTGACGTACTATACGATATTTAGATAAATACCTTGAGTATACTAGAGTGCATGTAAGATGTGATAGTAGATTTGAATGACTGTCATAAAACACATCTTATAATCACTGTATATTCTAAACAGTTCCTAGTCAATTGAGCCGTCCGCAAATAAGGATATGGATCGCTCGAGATTGAGACTAGCATTTGCGATGCCAAGTACCACATTTCATTGGTATGGAACATAGAGATGTTCGAAGCATGCAAATGGATATTCATTTGATGGATGATCGAACTACCCTATTCGGACTTTTCAAGTGATTTTCACTAATTGAGTGGATAAGTCCGCGGTTTTGGTTGTACACCATTAGTCCTTACTACTTGAAACATCATGAAGACTATATATGCTAGTATTGTACTTTGACTCGTTTACCGACTCTATGAGGGTCAACAAGTGTCGAGATTGGGTATAGTTACGACACATATAGGATTCGATGCTTTGTTGTCAAGGATTCACCACACGCTTGCGAGTGTAGATATCCTATGTGATCTGAGGAGATATTAGTATGAGAAATCTCTGGCCAAAGTACATGATGTGCTTTAGGTTACTTGGTTTCCTAGTTGCACATTCGATGTCACTATTTGATCTTCAAGATGTATTGCATAGTTATCGAATCTCGAATGACTCTCAATATACCAATGGTTGTTGATTCGATCGGGATATATGGATGAAAGGACCGTACTGTATGCTAACCAAAACCTACGGGTTCTTGCAGGCACTATCAGTGATACCTAGGGAATCATGGGGCGATGTTGCTAGGCGCTCTTACCATGATTCGATGGGTAAGTCGGAAATTATTGTTCCGAGTCACAAGGAGTTGTGGGCCCACAGCTAGCTGTATCCCTGAACCATTGAGGGTTACACAAGTAATAGATTTCTAATCCCCGTTGATATAATTAAATTTAATGAGTTAAATTTAGCAAATGAGAAGTAGGAATTATTATTAAAGAATAGAGGGAGTGAGATTTCCTAAAATGACATAGGGATGCCATTTTTGGAAATCACTGAATTCGGATTCAGAAAATATATCTTGACTTTAAAATATGCAAAAAAGGTTTTGTACACATTGGTGAAATTGGTTTATCAATTTGAGTCACGATGAATTTTATATTAATTTTTGAACATGCGGGCTTTGCTTGTCAGGCTTGAACTTATGACTAATGGGCCCTAAACTGTTAGCAGCCCACATTATAAATAAGTTATTGTAGTACATAAATTAGACACAACAGCTCATAAATTTTGAAACCTAGAGAGCTCTCTCTCCCTAGGGTTTCGGCCGCCTCTCTCCCCTCTGTGTTCGATAATCCAGTCTGCAATTTTCAAAAATTGCAGTCTGGTTTAACAGATCAGATCTGTTAAATTCTCTTCGTAGAAACTTCTAATAGACTTTCTAGTGCATGTTGGAAAAACTGGCGGTCAGATCAATCACGATTGATACCCGGTGCAGCGGAAGTTTAAAAATTTTTATCATGGAACAATTCCATGGTGTGGGTATCAACCATTCAACGATTAAATTATTGTGTGTGTAAAATTCAAATAACAATTAATTAAATTTTACCTTCAATCTCGCAACGAGATTACTGGACACCAACAGATTTTATCTGCTCTTGTTGTCTCTCCCTGGAACCGATGAACTCCTTCAATCAGGTCCACGAACAGAGGTTTAATTCCTCTGATAGATTGCACTAGAAAATCTATCAGAAGTTTTCTGCGAAGAGAATAAACGAATCTGATTCGTTATTCCTTACTGCGATTCAAAATCACAGACCGGAAAATCTCGGGCAGAGTATGGGGAGGGTTCGGCCGAAACAATCTTTGAGAGGAACTAGGGTTTTCGATTTTTGCTCTCAAAAATTATGACCTGTTGTGTGTAATTTCTGTACTGAAATAACTTATTTATAATGCAGGCCACTAACACCTTAGGGCCCATTAGTCATAAGCTGGGGCCCGACAAGCAAAGCCCGCTCGTTCAGAAATTAATATAAAATTCATCGTGACTCCGATTGATGAACTGATTTCACCAATGTGCACAGAAACCATTTCTGCACATTTTAAAGTCAAAATAAATTTTCCTGAATCCGAATTCAGTGGTTTCCAAAAATGTCCATCCCTATGTCATTTTAGGAAATCCTACTCCCTTACTCTTATTTAAGAAGTCCAACTCCTTAGTTCATTAAATTTAACTCTTTAAATTTAACTATCTCAACGGGGATTAAAACTCCATTACACTGTGTGACCCTCAATGGTTCAGGAATACAGCTAGCCGTGGGCTCACAACTCCTTGTGACTCGGAACAACACTTTCCGACTTGCCCAACGAATCATGGTAAAGCGCCTAGCAACATCGCCCCATGATTCCCTAGGTATCACTGATAGTGCCTACAAGAACCAGTAGATTTTGGTTAGCGTACAGTACGGTCCCTTCATCCAAATATCCCGATCAAATCAACAACCATTGGTATATCGAGAGTCGCTCAAGATTCGATAACTATGCAATGCATCTTGAAGATCAAATTAGTGACATCGCATGTGCTACTAAGAAACCATTTCTTAAATCACATCAAGTACTCTGGCCAGAGATTTGTCACACTAATATCTCCTCAGATCGCATAGGATATCCACACTTGCAAGTATGTGGTGAATCCTTGACAACAATGCATTGACTCCTATATGTGTCGTAACTGTACCCAATCTCGACACCTGATGACCCCCATAGAGTCGATAAACGAGTCAAAGCACAGCACTAGCATATAGAGTCTCCATGATGTTTCAAGTCGTAAGGACTAATGGTGTACAACCAAAACCGCGGACTTTATCCACTCGATAAGTGATAACCACTTGCAAAGTCCGGATAGGGTAATTCGATTATTCATCCTATGAATATCCATTTGCATGCTTCGAACATCTCCATGTTCCCTACCAATGAAACGTGGTACTCCGCATCGCAAATGCTAGTCTCAAACTCGAGCGATCCTTATCCTTATTATCGGACGGCTCAATCGACTAGGAACGGTTTTTAGAATATACAGTGACTATAAGATGTATTTCATGATAGACATCTCCATGTTCTACCACATCTTACATACACTATAGTATATTCAAGGTCTTTATCAAAACAACAATAGTATATCACAATATAACAATATGAAGTAATATAAAGTCATTGCCATAAAAGTGTAAATAATATTAAACAAAAGATTGTTTATACAAAGAGTCATCAAAGCCCATAGCCACACAGTTGGCTCACTGGGCACCCACTCTTACAGTGCAGTCTATCAGAGGGATTTAGAATTCTGTTCGTGGACCTGATTCAGGAGCTGATCGATCGAGTCATCAGTTCCTGGGATATACAAGAAGAGCAGAATTTTTTGTTGGAGTCCATAACCTCAAGTTGAGACTTGAGAGGTAAAATTTAATTCTGTTTTATTTTACTTGTTTGTTTTAATTGTTAGGATTTGATACCCATGATCTAGAATCGTTCCAAATCAGAAAATAAAAATTTTTAAACTTCCGCTGCTACGGGTATCACATCTGACTGATCCTAGAACCTGTTCCAACAGTGCATCAAAGACAGGTTGCTCTCGGATCAAACGATTAAAGTTTATCGATTGAACAAAGCCTCGATTTTTCAGAAAAAAAAAATATTTTTTCGGGAGGCTGCCCTCCGCGCAGGGCTGCCCGCAGATTGTTTGCGCGCAACTGGGCCGCGGGCGCGGCCCAGCAGCCCAGCGTGCTGGGCTAGCGCAAACGTTGCCCTAGCCCGGCGCGCAGCTGGGCCGCGCTCGGCGGCCCGCAACGGGGCTGGGCTCCCAGCCCGACAGTCGGGGGGCTGCCCGGGATCGTCCCAGGCAACCCAGAAAAATTAAAAAATTTTATTTTTGAAATTTTGAATTTCGGCCCGTTAATTATTATCGGGCCCAGTTTTTGGCCCGATTGAAAATTGTTTTAGTTGAAAATTATTATCGGGCCCAGTTTTCGAAATTAGGGCATGGACAATTCTGAATTTTCAAAAATGACAATGTGCAATAAAACACTTCATATCTCAAGCCAAGTTTCATCATACAACCCTCAAACCTCCATACATAAGCATAAATTCAAAATTTGACAAAAACCGAGCTGAAAACTATGAAAATTTCAAACCCAACATCTCATAACAACAAGAATCTCGAAAATGAAACAAAATTTCAACACAAGGACCTAAATAGCTAGTTTGGAGCATCCAAGATTGGCTATACTTTCCTAAACCCGAAATGCACAAAAATGGGATGAGAAGGAGCTGAAACATTCAAACTACAGCTGCTAGGACCTCCAAGAGATGACCTTCGGCCGGTGTGGTAGTGGTGGGTGTCGGCGGCGGCCGAAAACTGCACAAAGGGAGGGGTCGACGGCTTGCAAGAAATGGGGGGGGGGGGGGGGAAGAGAAATGAGAAGAGGCGGCTACTTGTGTTGAAATGTGTTAGGGTTTGAGTTTATTCTGTGTTATAAATTAAGTGTTAGATGTATATGTGTAAGGTCCAAATCCACTAAACTCACTTACGATGATTTTAAAATAATTTTTATGATTTTATGCCATAAATTGTTTAAGTTATGATTTAATGATTATGGTTTCATGATATAATTATTTTATGTTTAACGCTTTCGATTAAGTTAATGGTTTCAAGTCGAGTTTGATTTTGGAATCATGGGATGAGGCTAACCTACGAACGAGATGATAGAGCGTATTTTTACGAACGTTTTAAGTATAATATTGATATATTTTTGATGTATAAGTCGGGGGATGGTATTTTTATCAGACGATTCGGGACGGGTGACTGACTGCATTTTAGAGATGAACACACATTATGTATTGAATGATCATTATCCTATCTATCTATCCAGTTCCCCACCCCATTACTTCCCATGTCCCCTTGTTCCCTTGACTCTCTCTTCTTCCCTATCCTCTACACGATTCTTTCCCCTTCTCTCCATTCTATCATCTTCTCCTTCTTGTTTCTTTATTGAACCTTCACGGTTCTTCAAGAAAGTCACAAGCCAAAGTTCCAAATCTCGTTCTTGGTGTGGTTAGCTCGTTGCCAAGAATCCGAATCAACTTCGTCTTCATTTCAAGGCAAGTACAAATTTAAAAGATTTTGAAACCCATTCAAGCTATTATGTATTTTGATATGAATTGTTGTGTGTTGAAATATGTATGCATGATTTTCATGAATTTCAAGAGCGTGAAGTTATGATTTTACGAGATCGTGAAGCGCAGGTTGTTCTTGTCAAGTACTTGAGTTGATTCAAGAGGTTCATGTTCTTTTAAGATTTTAATGTTTTGAAGTTAGTTAAACCATGTTCAATTACAAGAAAATGAGCTTTGATGATTTATGTAGTTAGGATTTTGATTAAAAGAAGTTTATGTTTGAAGTTTGAAGTGTTGAAGTTGTGTTTGGTGGCACCAGATTACCTATACTTGTTATGATTTTGAGGATACCAATTAGGGTAGTGATCCAAATTATATGAGGCCAATTCCATTTGAAAGCTAGCTTATTTATCTATAACTTTCATGTTTTGAGTGTTGTCAAAATAATTTTGGAAGATTGGTCAAAATCACCCCAAAGTGTGTCGAGTGTTTTGATTTCCCGGCAGTAACACATCTGGGGAGAATGAGCATAACTTTTTACTGTAAACTCCAATTGAGGTGAGGTTTTAGGCATTAGAAAGAAAAGATCCAGATCCACAACTTTCATGTTTATCACTTTTCCAAATTCGGGGCTCAAGAACTCGAAATATCAGTGTGAATGCATAGAAACTGCAGTGCAACAGAACTGTCAATGCGCAAGTATAGCGCCCCAGCGCTTTTCTTTCAGCGCTGGAGCACTGTAGCCTCGAATTAATTTTCTTAAGTTTTGATTTTAGAGTCCTAAATTCATGGTTATGATTTTTTAAGGCTTCTAAAATATATTTAAGAGTTTCTATGCAAAAAAGTTTCAAGTTTTAAGTCAAGAACGACAAGAACGACTTACGTGGATCGATTACGCTATGTGATGCATGTAATATCTAAGTTTCACTCATGAAACCTATGTTCAATATGAAAGTATTATTTTTATCATCTATGACATGCATGAAGTAATTGAGTAAAGTTTTATGTTCATGAAATGAAAGTTATGATTGAATTTACGATGAAACAATGATGTTTCATAATGAATGAAATGATATGATGAATGATGTTAAGATGAAGCATGATATGATATGTTGATGCATGAAAAGATTTTGATGTCTTATGTGTCTTTGTGGTGGCAAACACGGGATTGGTGCCCCGGTTTGGGCTCCGGAGAGGGCCTTTCCAAACATGGCTCATGAGACAGATAAGTACACGGGACTGGTGCTCCGGGATGAGCTCCGGAGAGGGCCTTTCCAAAGAACGAATGTTATGAGGCTTAGTGCCATATGCTTGTTGATCAACAAGAAAAGCATGAATGTGCCCATTATGACGGTTGCCACAATTTCGCATAATTCGTCACCAAATGATGAGTTTATGTTATGTTATGTTACGTTTAAATGATATTTTAAATCTCACGATTTTTACTGCATATACTTGCTGAGTCTTTAGACTCACTATACTTGAATGGTGCAGGTAATGGGGATGACATTTATGCATATGTCGACGAGTTTAATGTCAGACATGAAGAAGAGCAAGGAGTCGGACCGGCGGGCGATGCATGAGTGTGTTTATAGTTGAGTGTGATATGCTATGTCTTGAGTTATTTGCAACTTTATGATGTATTTTAAGGTTGTAAACAAGTTTTATAAATTTTAAGGTTTGGATTTGGTTTGTAAACTATTCTGAAATGTTTTAAGTAAGGTTTGATGTATGCATACATCTTTCAAAAAATTTCTTTTCCGCGTTATTGTAAGGTTATGTTAGTTTTGTAACATCTTCATCGGTTGAGGATTTTACAGTTTGGTATCAGAGCAGTTCGCTCTGGGTTTTCTTGAAACATTCATGCATACTCGCCACGACTCCAATGCTCCGTCTTCATGTCTGTAAGTTATGATGTTTATTCGATCATGTGTATGATAATGCGATGAGATATTGTATGCATGTTACATGTTAAAGTATATTTACGTATTGAATCGTGACTGAGCGGTGTGGATAATATTGGACTTTAGGACTATGGCATCATGTAGGGGAAATAACACCAACGCCAATGCCGCTAACAACAACCATAATGATTGCGGGCCAGATAGTGAGAACAATCAAAACAACCAGTTTTTGGCGGGATTAACTGCTCTGCTTCAAGAGCAAAGCCGTGCTCAGGGAGCTCAAATCCAACAATTGCTTCAAGCCCAGACAGCTAATGCCGGAAATAACCATCATGCGGCTAATAAAAACCCTATCTACAAAAGGTTCTTAGAGTTGGGACCACCTGAGTTCAAAGGAGAGACTAATCCTTTGATTGCGGAACAATGGTTCCAAGATATGGAGACTGCTTTTGAATTCATGCAGATCACGGATGCGGATAGATTGAGATGTGCCACCTATATGTTCCGTGATGATGCTCGTGTTTGGTGGAATGGAGCCAAAGCAGCATTGAACCTAACCACCCTTACTTGGAATGGATTCAAGGATGTATTCTACGGCAAATATTTCACGGTGAGCACCCGAAACAGGTTGGCTAGAGAGTTTTTGGAGATCCGTCAAGGAAACATGTCAATTGCGGAGTATGTAAAGAAGTTTGAAAGGGGAAGATACTTTGTACCGATAATTTCTGGTGATCCTGCTGAAGAGTTGAAACACTTTACAGAAGGGTTGAATGCCTTCATCAGAAAGGATGTTAGACTAAGTGGAGCGAAAAATTACAAAGAAGCGGTAGATCAAGCCATGCTGTCCGAAAAGGACAGAAACGATATTATCAGAGAGTCACAGGCAAAGAGATCTAACTATCAGGGTCGAGACCAACAAGGAAATTCTAACAGAAAGAGGCCGTACCAAGCCCCTCCCCAACACCGACCATACCAACAACAACAGCCTCGACCTCAAGGGCAGAAACAGTTGGCTCTGCCAGCACCAAAACCGGCAAATGCACCAACAGCTTGTCAAAAATGTGGAAAACTTCATTTGGGCCAATGTATGATGGGAACTGGTGTATGTTACTTGTGCAAACAACCAGGACATTTTGCGAAGGAATGTCCCCAACAAAGAGGACCGGTCAAAGGCCGAGTGTTTGCCATGACTCATGAGCAAGTGGACACAAACTCAGCCATCGTCATAGGTATGATTAATGTTTCCAGTATTCCTGCTCATATCTTAATTGATACTGGAGCTACACATTCATTCATATCTGTTGAATTTGTTAATAAATCGGGTTTGGTACCGGATAAGTCAATTTCGGGGTTTAGTATATCTTTGCCTTCAGGGGAAGAATTGAGTAGTGATTTGATTATCAGAGGATGCAGTATACAGATGCAAGGTCATGAGTTGTATGCTGATCTTATTATCCTCAAAATGTCGGACTTTGACGTGATATTTGGTATGGATTGGTTTTCTTGTTACGAGGCTACCATAGACTGTAAACGGAGGACGGTTTCCTTGAAAACTAAGGATGGAGAAACATTTCTATTCCATGCCACACCGAAAAATAATTCATCTCTTTTAATTTCAGTAGGTAAGGCATGCCAACTGTTGAATAAAGAATGTGCAGGTTTCCTCGCAAGTGTCACTTGCGACCAAGAATTACCTCGATCGAAACTTGAAGACGTCGAGGTAGTGAGAGATTTCCCAGAAGTATTTCCTGATGATATTGCAGGATTACCTCCAGCTAGGGAGGTAGAATTTGGGATTGTATTAATGCCCGGAACCCAACCAGCTTCCAAAGCACCATACAGATTAGCACCGACTGAAATGAAAGAATTGAAGGAGCAACTACAAGAGCTACTCAATAAAGGCTTTATTAGACCAAGTATATCGCCTTGGGGTGCACCGGTATTGTTTGTCAAGAAGAAAGATGGGTCTATAAGACTGTGCATCGATTATAGAGAGCTGAATCGAGTAACAGTGAAGAACAAATATCCACTGCCAAGGATTGATGATTTGTTTGATCAGTTACAAGGGGCAGTAGTATTCTCCAAGATCGATTAGAGATCAGGTTATCACCAATTGAAGGTGAAAGATGAAGATATTCATAAGACGGCTTTCAGGACTCGTTATGGCCACTACGAGTTTTTAGTCATGCCATTTGGAGTTACCAATGCACCGGCAGTATTCATGGATCTTATGAACAGAGTGTTTTAGCCTTTCTTAGATCAGTTTGTCATAGTATTCATAGATGACATACTGATTTACTCTCGTAGTTCAGATGAGCATCGTCAGCATCTAACTACAATCTTGCAGATTCTGAAAGAAAAACAATTGTTTGCTAAGTTCAGTAAGTGTGAATTTTGGCTGGAACAGATTGCATTTTTGGGTCACATAGTTTCGGCTAAGGGAATAGAGGTTGATCCAGCAAAGATAGAAGCAATTAAAAATTGGGTTACTCCAAAGAATGCTACAGAGATACGGAGTTTCTTGGGATTAGCGGGTTACTATAGGAGATTCATTCAGGATTTCTCCAAGATAGCGCTGCCACTAACGTCATTAACTCGCAAAAGTGTGAAGTTTGAATGGTCTAATCAATGTGAGAAAAGCTTTTTAGTGTTGAAGAAAAAGTTGATGACAACACCAGTACTAGCCATACCAGAAGGAACAGGTCGATTCATAATTTATACAGATGCTTCCAAGAGTGGATTAGGGGCTGTCTTGATGCAAGATGGAAAGGTGATAGCATATGCTTCACGACAGTTGAAGATTCATGAAAAGAATTACCCTACCCATGACCTTGAATTGGCAGCAGTTGTCTTCGCACTCAAGCTGTGGAGACATTACCTTTATGGTGAGAAGTGTCATATTTTCACTGATCATAAGAGTTTGAAGTAATTCTTCACCCAGAAGGAGTTGAACATGAGGCAGAGAAGATGGCTTGAATTGGTGAAAGATTATGACTGTGATATTAGCTACCATCCAGGTAAAGCTAATGTAGTAGCAGATACTTTGAGTCGTAAATCTGCAACCTTGGACAGAATGACAACTCAACAAGAGTTGATTGCAGATTTTGAACGACTCAGATTGGAAGTAGTTGAGCCGATGGAAGTTTGTGCCCTATCAGCCTTAACAATGGTTCCAAGTTTGCTCAAAAAGATTCGAACAGGTCAGGCTTCAGACCAGCAATTATTAACTTGGAAACTTAAAGATGAAGCTAAAGGGGGTGCATTGTGTACAGTGAAGGATGGGATCGTGCATCACAAAGGGCGAAAGTGGGTACCAGCAGTAGATTCACTGAGGGAAGATGTGATGACTGAGGCTCACACTGTACCATATTCTATTCATCCAGGGAGTACAAAGATGTTCAAGGATTTACAGATGCTATACTGGTGGCCAGGTATGAAGAAAGACATCGTTAAGTTTGTTAGCAAATGTTTGACATGTCAACAGGTCAAAGTTGAACATCAAAGGCCAGCAGGACTTCTGAAACCATTACACATTCCCACTTGGAAATGGGAAGATGTCACCATGGACTTTGTGATTGGACTGTCAATTACACAACGAAGAATGAATTCAATATGGATAATAGTTGACAGGTTGACGAAGTCAGCTCACTTTTTACCAGTTAGAAACAACTTCTCGATGAATCAATATGCAGAGTTGTATATTCGAGAGGTAGTTAGATTGCATGGAGTTCCAGCAAGGATAGTCTCTGACAGGGATCCCAGGTTCACATCGAACTTTTGGAAGAGTCTGCATCATGGATTGGGGACAAAGTTAGCCTTCAGTACAGCTTTTCATCCACAAACAGATGGACAATCTGAGCAAGTGATTTAGATACTGGAGGATTTACTTAGGGCTTGCATGATTGACTTCGGAGGAAATTGGGAATCGAAGTTGCCTTTAGTGGAGTTCACATATAACAATAGTTATCAAGCTACTATTGGAATGGCTCCTTATGAGGCTTTGTATGGGAGAAAGTGTAGGACTCCATTGCATTGGGATGAAGTGGGAGAAAGATCTGTATTGGGGCCAGAAATAGTGCAACAGACAATCGACATGATAGCAAAAGTCAAGGGCAGAATGTTGACAGCACAGAGTCGACAGAAAAGCTACGCCGATAAGAGGCGTAGAGACTTGGAGTTTCAGGTAGGTGATCATGTGTTCTTGAAAGTGTCACCTTGGAAAGAAGTTTTGAGATTTGGGAAGAAAGGAAAGCTGAGTCCAAGATATATAGGGCCTTTCGAGATCCTAGACAATATTGGAGAAAGAGCCTATCGATTAGCATTGCCTCCAAATCTAGAAGGAGTACACGACGTCTTCCATGTCTCGATGTTGAGGAAGTATATCTCAAATCCTTCCCATGTCATTCGTCATGAACCAGTTCAGTGGACGCCAGACTTGTCATATGAAAAGGTACCTATCCAAATTTTGGATACACAAGTCCGGAAGTTGAGAAACAAAGAGATCAAGATGGTAAAGGTCTTATGGCGCAATCAATTAGTGGAAGAGGCTACTTGGGAGACTGAACAAGATATGCGTAGCCGATACCCAGAATAATTTGGTGAGTCGAATTTTGAGGACAAAATTCTTTTAAGGAGGGTAGAGTTGTAAGGTCCAAATCCATTAAACTCACTTACGATGATTTTAAAATAATTTTTATGATTTTATGCCATAAATTGTTTAATTTATGATTTAATGATTATGCTTTCATGATATAATTATTTTATGTTTAATGCTTTCGATTAAGTTAATGGTTTCAGGTCGAGTTTGATTTTGGAATCATGGGACGAGGCTAACCTACGAACGAGATGATAGAGCGTATTTTTACGAACTTTTTAAGATAATATTGATATGTTTTTGATGTATAAGTCGGGGCTGGTATTTTTATCAGACGATTCGAGACGGGTGACTGACTGCATTTTAGAGATGAACACACATTATGTATTGAATGATCATTATCCTATCTATCTACCCAGTTCCCCACCCCATTACTTCCCATGTCCCCTTGTTCCCTTGACTCTCTCTTCTTCCCTATCCTCTACACGATTCTTTCCCCTTCTCTCCATTCTATCATCTTCTCCTTCTTGTTTCTTTATTGAACCTTCACGGTTCTTCAAGAAAGTCACAAGCCAAAGTTCCAAATCTCGTTCTTGGTGTGGTTAGCTCGTTGCCAAGAATCCGAATCAACTTCGTCTTCATTTCAAGGAAAGTACAAATTTAAAAGATTTTGAAACTCATTCAAGCTATTATGTATTTTGATATGAATTGTTGTGTGTTGAAATATGTATGCATGATTTTCATGAATTTCAAGAGCGTGAAGTTAGGATTTTACGAGATCGTGAAGCGCAGGTTGTTCTTGTCAAGTACTTGAGTTGATTCAAGAGGTTCATGTTCTTTTAAGATTTTAATGTTTTGAAGTTAGTTAAACCATGTTCAATTACAAGAAAATGAGCTTTGATGATTTATGTAGTTAGGATTTTGATTAAAAGAAGTTTATGTTTGAAGTTTGAAGTGTTGAAGTTGTGTTTGGTGGCACCGGATTACCTATACTTGTTATGATTTTGAGGATACCAATTAGGGTAGTGATCCAAATGATATGAGGCCAATTCTATTTGAAATCTAGCTTATTTATCTACAAATTTCATGTTTTGAGTTTTGTCAAAATAATTTTGGAAGATTGGTCAAAATCACCCCAAAGTGCGTCGAGTGTTTTGATTTCCCGGCAGTGACACATCTGGGGAGAATGAGCATAACCTTTTACTGTAAACTCAAATTGAGGTGGGGTTTTCGGCATTAGAAAGAAAAGATCCAGAGCCACAACTTTTATGTTTATCACTTTTCCAAATTCGGGGCTCAAGAACTCGAAATATCAGTGTGAATGCATAGAAACTGCAGTGCAACAGAACTATCAATGCGCAAGTATAGCGCCCCAGCGCTTTTCTTGCAGCGCTGGAGTGCTTTAGCCTCAAATTAATTTTCTTAAGTTTTGATTTTAGGGTCCTAAATTCATGGTTATGATTTTTTAAGGCTTCTAAAATATATTTAAGAGTTTCTATGCAAAAAGTTTCAAGTTTTAAGTCAAGAACGACTTACGTGGATCGTTTACGCTATGTGATGCATGTAAATGTCTAAGTTTCATTCATGAAACCTATGTTCAATATGAAAGTATGATTTTTATCATCTATGACATGCATGAAGTAATTGAGTAAAGTTTTATGTTCATGAAATGAAAGTTATGACGAAATTTACGATGAAACAATGATGTTTCATAATGAATGAAATGATATGATGAATGATGTTAAGATGAAGCATGATATGATATGTTGATGCATGAAAAGATTTTGATGTCTTATGTGTCTTTGTGGTGGCAAACACGGGATTGGTGCTCCGGTTTGGGCTCCGGAGAGGGCCTTTCCAAACATGGCTCATGAGACAGATAAGTACACGGGACTGGTGCTCCGGGATGAGCTCCGGAGAGGACCTTTCCAAAGAACGAATGTTATGAGGCTTAGTGCCATATGCTTTTTGATCAACAAGAAAAGGATGAATGTGCCCATTATGACGGTTGCCACAATTTCGCATTATTCGTCACCAAATGATGAGTTTATGTTATGTTATGTTACGTTTAAATGATATTTGAAATCTCACAATTTTTACTGCATATACTTGCTGAGTCTTTAGACTCACTATACTTGAATGGTGCAGGTAATGGGGATGACATTTATGCATATGTCGACGAGTTTAATGTCGGACATGAAGAAGATCAAGGAGTCGGACCGGTGGGCGATGCATGAGTGTGTTCATAGTTGAGTGTGATATGCTATGTCTTGAGTTATTTGCAACTTTATGATGTATTTAAGGTTGTAAACAAGTTTTATAAATTTTAAGGTTTGGATTTGGTTTGTAAACTATTCTGAAATGTTTTAAGTAAGGTTTGATATATGCATACATCTTTCAAAAAATTTCTTTTCCGCGTTATTGTAAGGTTATGTTAGTTTTGTAACATCTTCATCGGTTGAGGATGTTACAATATGTATGTGTATGTATAGGTGTAAGTATCCAAAAGTAGGTGAGTTGTGTGATTTAAAAGTACTACTTTAAAATGCTACAACTTTTATCTCACTAAACTTGCATTAATAAAATACCTAAGTTTAAAATCCCCAATTGAAAATATTAAATTATATTTTTTACTAATCCGGATTTAAAAATGCTAATTTTGAAAAAGTTAAGAAATAGACTCAAGAATGCGATAAAAGCGATTTTCGTCACCCGAAAACTTCTTAAAATCAACATTCATCTAATTTCCTCATTTCTCTCAACCTATAACTACTTAAAATAAAATATTGAATTTTAACGTGAAATACACCATCACCGCAAGCCGGAA
Source organism: Henckelia pumila (assembly GCF_033568475.1). NCBI lineage: Eukaryota > Viridiplantae > Streptophyta > Magnoliopsida > Lamiales > Gesneriaceae > Henckelia > Henckelia pumila. The sequence goes on from NC_133120.1 coordinate 146,575,597, forward strand.
CCGGAAGGCACTGAACTCAAAAATGACTAAAATTGATGACTTAGATTATTTGAGCAATTAATACTTTAAGGAGATTTTAGGCAATTAAATCCAAGCAATTTAAAATTAAAAACATTAAAATGAATTTAGGCATGAAATTCGAATTATGAAATTCTAGGTTCTATATAGACAGTACGTGGAATTTATTTGAGATACTAAGTGTCGCTAATAATTTTGATGAGAAGGTAGGAGTCTGTCAAAGAATATTAATTTGTGCATTAGGTCAAATTAATTGTGGTGTTACTATTGTAAGTTATTTCTTATAATGGATTTTAGTCGGATGCAACTAAGCGAATAGTTTGTTTAGAAATTTATAGACGTATGTTTTTTCAATTAAGTTAATGAATAGAAACTAGGGCGAAGACATGTGATACATACTTTGTATTATATTATGGATAGCCTGAGTCTTACTCTTGTTACAGGAAAAATATGATTTTGAACAATAATGAATCGGTTACTATGAGTCTTTCAATTATATGAACTATTATTCCGATCAATATCCTTTTTCCTCTTTTGTGCTCATATCCATTGCAGCATATACTTTCGAATATCTGAAATCTCTTTGCGCATTCTTTGTGCATTTTTATTGACTCGTAGGATATCAATCAACTTTGTATTCTGCTACTTTTATATTGGTTGAACTTTTTAATAATACCTTGTTCATATTTCACACTTCTTGAAAATTTTTTTCTCCGGTTCTAGAGTCACATGTTGATGTGAACGAGTTTCACTCTGTGTTTTAATGGTGATCTACTTATGTTTTGTGGTTGACATCTGAATATGTCTTGGGACCGTTGTTCCCTGATTATTTACTTGTGTGGATTTCTCTCGATTGAAGTCACACTGATTGCCCTTGATTGTGCTTTGATTGTTTGGGCATGATGTCATTACCTATGGATGAGTGATCACCAGATTTGTGATCTTGTTGGCTCGTATTCATTGTTCTTGGAGCCTCCATTATTATTCACTCACACCTAGAATTGAAGTATGAGTGAGTTGTTTTCACTTATCTAGATCTTTGTCTCCAGCTTGTTTGTTTGTAATGCTTACGCTATTTCATTTTGTATTGAACAACATTACTTGTATGTTTGTTTACTTTCATGATCCATCATGTGAAGACTTGGGTGGATTATAGTTTCAATTATCATTTCGATTTCTTATGTAGAGAATTAGCTCGTACCGCATAGTAAGTGTTTATACCGTTGGGATTTAGTATTAATACTAGATAAAATCCTATGTTATCATTGTGATCCGAGGAAAGATGACAATCGATTTTATCAAGTGCTAGCGGGAAGACTATTAGTTAGTGAATAAGTTGAAAGTGTTGTTTCATTATAAACAAGATCGTTAAGAGTGAACATACGATTTTGGTAAGTTGAATGGTTGTGTTAATGATCTGATTAGGACTTGGAACATATTCGGGAGTGAATATTCCCCGTTTAGAATCGATATGTTGGGTGATCAGTCATGAGATAGGGAAATAGAGTTTTCCCTAGAGCACTTTTGGGTACTTTACGTTTGCATTCCAAGATTTTGTGAATGTCACCCAGTTTGACTTACGCATCAACTGAGTTTACAGAATGATGAATAGAATATTCAGGAATTTTTTCTGGATAAGCTGTTTATTTTTGTAGCAATGAAATACTATTGTACGGGAGGTACAATGAGAAAGAATTTGCAATCGGGTTACAAACTTTTCGAAGTGTCCAATTGCACACTATGTTCTTGAAATATGAATTCAGGTTGTACCATATAATGATTTGGGAATTCTTGGATTTTCAGACCTGCTGTCGAGTTAAAATAGAGGTTTGAGATATGTCCTCATGCGATATGTAAGAATTATTTGGTACTTAGAGACAATCTAATCCCATAATCGGATAATAGCTCATGTTATGTTTTGACTTCAAGAGTAAATATGGATTATTTAGTTGTTGCGTCTGAGATTTTTACTAAGAATTGCAATACCATCGAAGAAAATTAAGTTGTTTGACAAATTGGATGAACCAAAATTTTGAGATTTCATGACTGTATAATTGAACTTTTGGTAGAATTAAGAATGCCCAAGAGACGAAAGTATAAATTGGTGAATGGATGAATGAGATCTGTTTAGTTATCCATTTGAATTATATATTATCGGATAGTATCTTGGAACTAAACAACAATGGATTTTATGGTTGTTTTTATTTTCAAGGATTAGGTTATTTTAGAAATGGGTTAATCAATCCTAAGTTGACAAGAGTCATTTGTCCCACTTGAAGGTTAGCTGAGCTAGAGTTGTTGCTTAAGAAAATTTAAATATCCTTGGAAGTGTTGTGAGTTGTAATAACTAAGAAAGGGATGAGCACGGTCCAGGATCACTAAGCAAAGCTATGCTAATAAGTATAAAGTGAAATTAACTCCTTTTGTCGGTCCATATGCGAGTGTTGAGGAAATTGGTATTTTTGTCTATCGTTTGGGCATGCCGTGGAGTTTGTTTGCGATACAGGATGTGTTTCATGGGTCTATGTTGTGGAAGTATGGGCCAGACCCATCTCATATCTTGAGGGCCGATGAGGTAGAATCGTATAGTTCCCTTAGCTATTTTATTTTGAAAAGTGGAGTGTTAGGTTGCTATGAATTTTGGAGACTAGTGGTCTTCTTAAGAGCTCAAGTTCTACATTATTTGTGTGAAGTTTAATCGGTAAGGGGACTTTGAGCATAGTCTCGTTGTGAGAAAGTTTTAAATTTATGTTTGATATCGACATAAATTATTTATTAGTTTTGCGGACTCTATTACTTGAAATTGTGATTCGAGGTTTAAAGTTATTGAACTAAGGAAAGTATCTGATATTTTAGGATTTTAGGTGGCAAATTAAAACTCTTAAGACACATTGGATCAGTGATTTATAATTTTTCTTAGGATACCATCACTTGGGAATAAAATAGAATCGTGAATATATGTTGCAGTAAGAGTTAGTCAAATCCTTGATGATATAGATATCAGTAAGCATCAGAGTGCGCAGCGAAAGCTGATTTGGGCCAACTCATGTGGGTGCAAAGTTAGAAAAATTAGTGTTGACCTAGTTGTATGTATCCAGACCTAGTTAGTAAGTTTATATTTAGAGGCGAAATTCCATTTAAGGAGGGAAGGAATTATAGTATCCAAAATCTAATCTACTAAATCGCATGCATTAAATTAAATAAATATTATGATTATTATTTTTAAGTTTAGTTGATTTAAATCCTTTCTTTAATTATGAGTTAATAAAAAAATATTAATTCTTTATTTAAATAATTTTATTGTACTAAATATTTTATTGATGCTTTTAGTTGTTTAAATTAAATTTTATTTATTTAAATGATTTTTATTGTGCAACTTAACCATTTTAACGATTTTAAAGGTTTAAGTTTGTTTATTTAAATGATTTTAGTTGTACCGTTAATTAATTTAAAATAACTTAAACTTCCCGCTTATTTATTTATTTAAATGATTCTTAAATGTCTAGCTTATTTATTTAAGGGCTTTGATTTTTCAATTTGTTTTAAAGATTTTTAATTTCGCTTGAATATTTATTTAAATACCTTTTAAATGTTCAACCTTTTTATTTAAACTATTCTAATCGCTCATTTTATTATTTAAATATTTTATTTATCATTGTGACATCAAAATTTTTAAGTATTGATTTAAAAAAAATTCTTGAGTTCTAAAGAATTGTAGCGCCTAGAATTCCATAATTTGGATTGCATGCCTAAATTTCGTTTTAATATTTATAATTTTAATTACTGGGATTTAATTGCTTTAAATTCCTTTAAATTTTATTTTTCTTAAATATTTAAGCTAATTGTTCTTGAGATTCTTAGGTTATGTGGCTTTCGGTTTCAGCATAAGGTGAAGGTGGATCTCGGTGGAAGTTATTAATTTTGAAAATTTGAGATTTTTGGGAACTGAGGAAAATAGATTTTTTTTTCCGGGTGTCTAAAATTGCTTTTATTGCATTCTTGAATTTATTTTAAAACTTTTTCAAAAGTTAGCATTTTCGAACCCGGACTAGTGAAATTCAATTAAATATTTCAAATCTTGAATTTCAAGCATAGGGATTTGAAAGGGGCAAAGTTGTGTAGTGCTAAAGTTATAAAACTTTAAGTAGCACTTTTATTAGTTGTTTGAGTATCACTTTTAAACTTGGCACACATAGACTTAAAATCTCATTTTCCATGCATTTCACTTAATTTCATTTCAAACACACAAAAAAAAAAAAGAAGGAACCCCACTCTCCCTAACCCTAGCACACGCCGCCCCCCACCCCTTCTTCTTCAAGAAATCCTGTCGGCCGTCCCTTCCTCTCCATTTCCGACCACTGCTGCCGCCGTCCACCACCCTCACCGGCCGGAGCACGCCCCATGGGAGGAGTAGCAGCTGCATTTTGAAAATTTCAGATCCATTTCCATCTTTTTCTTGTGTATGGAAGGTGTAAGGCAAGTATAAGATTCTCTTTTGGCCACCAAGCAAAGATACTATGTGAATGCTTTGTTTTTCTTCATGTATTTTGAGTTTAGTTCTTAATGTATATAGGTTTTGAAATTTACCTTCAAAAATCATTGGGTTACATGTATAATTTTGAACCCCTCTTGAATTTTGTTGTTATAACGAGATATGTCTTGGTTTGGAGTTGAGATTTGGGGTGTTTTTGCATAAATTTGAAAATTTCAGAATTTTGTGGCCTTGGTACCTGCCCTATTTCGAAATTTTAAAGATTTTTTGGAGTTGGGTCGAGTAGTGTAGTATGTATTTGTCAATCCTTGATGTGTTTATGCAATAATTCGAAAGATTCATCCATTTCGTGCATGGTGTTAGCTTGCATTTCAAACTTTACTCAAAAATCAGAAAAGTATCATGCTGCATTTTGAACTATGCATGTGTTATTGATGTTGAAATAAGGTATATTATGCATGTTGTTTAATTCTTGAAGTTGTTTGTATGTTCGGAAAATTTCATTCCATGTATGCATGTCATTTGAGCTTGTTTTCCGAATTTTTGGATTGATGATGTATAGGGGCTGCCTAGGCTTGGTTATGGGAGTTTAAATTATGTATTGGATGATGTTTGGATGGGTTTGAAGGGCTGGAGGTGAAGGGTAGTAGGCTGAAGTTGGTGGCTAAGCATATGGAGTAATCCGGTTTAGATAAATCGGTCTAAAATGGGACTTGAGCTAGGTCCGGGTGAGAGGGCTTGGCTCGAGGTTTCATCGGGCTCTAAGGGGTGGTAATGAAGTTGGTATATATGCTGGAATGGTTTAGGTTTAGGACAAGAGGATCATAGCGTTGAGATTGGAGGCATGGGTTGAGTGTGCTAGAAGGTGACTTTTGTTAGGATTTGCTGGTGTTTGGTTCGGGGGAGATGGCTTGGAGGTCTGGTCGGGGTGCGGCCTGGTCCTAGGACATGTTTAGGATGTCGTGGTCGTGTAAGTTCAATTTGGGCTCAATTCGGTAAAGTTTTGAATAGGATAAGGGTGATTTAAGTTAAGGTGGTTGGTGCAGATTTCGGGAAGGTTTAGGGGCTGCCCAAAAATCCATTTTGTTTGGGTTTCTCGGGTTGGTTTTGGGGGCTGTAACCTGGTTCTTGGGTTTTTTAAAGTGTGTAGAGAGTATCGGTTCAAGAGGGAGTCAATTTAGTTAAGGTAAAGTTGAGTTATGGGTTTTTCGGTTGGACCGCTCGAGGTAAGTCGTGCTTGAGGAAAAATGGGCTTGGTTGGGTAGTTTACCCTAGGGAAGCCACTTGATCATCATTCTTTCTTGTTTTAAAGCTGGGTTTTCATCCCTTAAAGTTGAGTATTTGGGTGTGTTGCTTTCATTCCTTGAGTGGAGTAAAATTTTGATCAAGTTAAGTGAAACTGTCGTCGTGTATTCGATTTAAGTAAAAGTTTAATTTAAAGTTTGAGTAAAGTTAAAAGTTGAAGTCAATGAAAGTAAAAGTTTGAATGAGAAAAGTTGATTGTGACCAATAGATGGGTATGGACGGGTTGGGAGAAATCTTGGCTTCCTTAACCAATAGACAGGTATGGACGGGCTGGGAGAAATCTTGGCTTCCCTTACAAACAGAGGGGCAATGTGGGGTCGGAAGAAATCTTGGCTTCCTTGCCGGCATAGCTAGTACTGTAGTCATTGATCGATCAAAACAAAAGAGGGTCACAATTGAGGATCTAAATTCACAGAGGAACGTTAAAGTTATGAAAGTTATGTTTAAAGACTTGAGTTGAGATAAAATTTAAAGTGTGAGTTTTGTTGTAATTTTGTGAGTTCATTGCATGCAGCCTTGTTTCTTTTGTTTCAAGTCTCATTCTCTTTTATCATTAGGACTTTTTTCGAGTAAGTTTCAAGGTATTATAAGTACTAGTATTTTGAGTATTACGCATGTATTTTTAACCCTCGTTACTTCACGGTTTATACTTGTTGAGTCTTTAGGCTCACTACTTTGTTTGGTGCAGGTTAGCCTTTCGACGAGATCTAGGGACATGAATCTTGAGTGGAATGCGATGCGGGTTTGGCACAACCCTCCGACCTATGCTGGTCTTCCACAGTTGTCCTTTTAAATGTTTAGTTGCAATGTCCTTTGCTTTGTTTATTGGATTGATGTAACTTTAAGAATTTCTAGTTTATGTTTTAGTTATTGGAAAATTAATCATATTGTCGTTGTGTATGATTCAAAATTTTTAGCAGATGATGTTTATGATTTATTTCTGTATTTCAGAGATTCTTATACTCTTTGGTTATTTAGTGATAATTATGCCGGTGAATAATATTATGGGGTACAATTGACTTGTCTAATGTAAGGTTAGAGAGTTTATTTTCCGCGTCTTGTTGTTTAGTTCAGTCTGTTAGTATGCTGGTTGAGACAAGTGGTTTGTTAATGTTTTAAAAAAGGTAATGCTGAATTTTTTTTTAAAATTCACATTTTTTATTTATTTTTATTTAAAGTAGAGGTTAGGGTCGTTTCAAAGATATAATCAAAGTATACCACAATAAATTTACCTCTATGCGCATGCAAAACATGACTCATCAATCTCATGAAAGTACTAGGTATATTAGCTAATCCAAAAGTCATTACTAACTACTCAAGAAAGTAAGACTTTCCTCCTACACCACTCATATACCATAAACACACATCAATATAACTTCAATCTCTCAACTTCTGAACATGACAAGATTCAAACAACTTAATATCAAGATTTGAATTTAAAACATAATTCATATGTAGTACATTTTCAAACCTTTCAATAAAGTAGTTAAATCCAGAAATTTAGAATTGAGATCATACCTCCGAAAATTGGTATTTGATTTGTATTTGAAATTTGAAGCTAAATCATACCTCACAAATGAAACAACTCTAAATCTCTAACCTCATCTAGAGTTTGCTCAAATTTACATGGATCAAATATTTTGACTCTTTCAACATCGAAACTCATTTGCCTCCTCATGGCTACATCTCCAATATCCTGCAAAGAAGAAAGAACACTGCTCGAGATTGAACCGACTAATTCATGACAATGAGATAAAACTTCTTTGTACAAAATTACTTAAAAGATTTTATTCAATTGTAAAAAAATTTCAACCTCACAATTTTGGACCATAATATATATATTTTTTTTGTCTCTTTCAACTCTTTTTCTTTCCTCTCTTTTTTTTTTCTCTCAAAGGAAATCTCACTCTTTTGTTCACTCTTTTTTTTTGCCTTTACTTTTTCTTTTTCTTTTTTCACAATGGCTATATCACTTTTTTGTTCACTCTTTCTTTCAGCCATATCACTCAATTCATTAAATTTCAATTGATCCTCTTGAATTTCTTTTGGAACCAATGGAAAAAAAACAATACATGAATCCAATAACTCATTACTAGTTTCACTAGTAGCACCAACACCACTGTCAATCACAACATGTACAATAAAATAATATTCATCAACCAATGATTCGTCGTACACCGCACATATTTCAACACTCACATCATCAATCTTTGAAGTATCATCATTCTCAACTTCTTCAACTTCAAATTTTGAGTCAACATCAACTACAACCTTGGATTTAACCTTCACTTGAGAATCCCCCACTTTCCTCACTTCATTTGGACATTGGCTGCTATCATCCCCAACTTCAAGACACCATAAGCATATAATATTACAAGTACTAGAATTGAAAATTTTAGATGTACCTTGATATTCTTGCTTAGGAATTTCACGCCTTCAATTCTTCACTGGCTCAGTCACGATCATCGCTTCTTCACTCGTTCTCCATGCGGACGCCTCATGCACGTCATCATCACTCTTTTCATCCCATCCCAAGTGACTATAGGACTCAATTCACATCTTTTCCTATTCACCACCAATCGATCCTACCAAGTGATAGCATAGTCGGTAAACTCGTTTGTTACAAGCTTAACCTTCCTAGCTTCAGAAAAATCATGACCTTCAAATAAAGAATCTACCCTTTAATTTTCTCCCACTTCAAATACGATTACAAATCCAAATCTCCATGGAACGACGGAATTTTATTTTTCTTATACCTATTCAAATAAGATTTAAAATCTCCTTCTCCATCATCATATCTCCCATGTACTGCTTCTCTTCTAACTCTACCAATCCCATGATCTCGTCTTTTTCTCTCTCAATTCTCATTACAACTCTCTTCATTTCCACCAACATCATCACATCTAAACACATCTCTAACCGTCTTTCTCATCATCTTAGTCAACTCTTCCATTTGAACTTTAGAAAAATCTAGGTTCGAACCATCTCCTCCTTCTTTATCAAATTTTCTATAAGACATTGTACCTGCAAGAAAAAGATTAGTAATAAAATATTCCTCACCCATATTCTCACTAGTCACTCGAAATAAAATCACTCAAACACACTTTTTTTCACTCAAAAATATGGAATGGCTTATGCTTTGTGTTTATGTGTATCAAAATCACAAGTCCAAAACTTGTAGACACTTGGAAATCGACTCACGTAGATTGTACAAAAACAAGGAATTGACTTATGAATATTGAAATAAACTTGACACCCAAAAACTCACAAGACACAATAAATTTGCTACAACATATTTTTCTTATCCTTTTTTTGAAATTCGTTCCTTTCTATTTTTTAGAAATATTTTTGATTTTATCTTTTTTTTAATTTAGAATTTTTTAAAAATTATAGCACAAGAAACGAAACTTGGACAACAAGATTGACAAAAACGACACAGAAATTTGATGAATAAAAGACTCAAACGAAGAACAAAGAACGACAGACGAAGAACGGATAAGAATCAAAGATATTCAAAACTTTTTCAAAACCTTTGTTCTTGATACCAAAATATATGAAGAACGAAGAACAAGATACGAAGAATGAATATGGATAAAAGAAGGATAGTACTTACTTGAATCAAAACCTTAAGCTCTGACTACCAAATGATAAGAATATTTAATCACATGAAAAAAAAACACGATTATAAATAATATCGCGCCCTCAATTCAATAACAAAAAAAATCAAAAGTGTTTTCCCAATCTTTTGATACAAGTAATTTTGTGAATTTATTCACCCCTAGTTTGCAATGAAACTAGTAACAAATAAACGCGGAATAAACAATTGAATTCAAAGGAACCTTTAGAAAAACTTGTTTTTGACAATCCACGATGAAGAACAATCAACAAAAGCCACAAAGTTGTTAAACTTTGATAAGTTTGATATCGAACAAAGCCAAGCTTTGAATAAAATTCTAGAGAAAATTTTAATTGATAAAAAATTAATAAATTGAATAATTCTTGTATTTTATAATGAATGTAAAGTTTACATTATATAAAAGAAAACAAACTAAGAATCCTAGTAGAATTAGACTATTAGTTTTCCTAGTTGAAAAAGGTAAAAGATAATACCAAATTAATCAAAAGATAATTTTCTAATGGACCTAGAATACTAAAAAATAGGAAAATATCATAAAATAGTCAAAAATCCCCGCACACACAGTATACCTCGAACTGTGTGAGAGAGAAAAACAAGCGCGGGGGCGCTAGAAAAGTAGCGCGGGGGCGCATGACATTCGTATTGCAACCTTCAAAAATCTCGGCAACCAGCGCGGGGGAGATGGTCCCAGCGCAGGGGAGCTGCTCCTTAGGCGCGGGTGTAAAACCCGAGATTATTTAATTTAAATTCAAAAATATTTAATTTGGAAATATTTAGAGTTTAAAATTAAATTCTAATATTATTAAATTATTTAGGATTGAAATTGAATTAAAATAATTTTCCGGGGACTGATTTGCAATTATGCCAAAGTTCAGGGACTAAAATGCAATTTGATTTATATTTATCTTAATTCCACCATTATTCATCAGATTGGTACGTGAAAAGAGAGGAGAGATCAGAACATGAACCCTCACGCCATTTTTAATCTTTAAAGCTTCGATATCTCGCGATCCGGTTGTCAGAATTTCGAATCGAATATATATCTGCGATCACCGCTCCGAGAGCTACGTTCTGGTATATATTTTATTAAGTTCTATCATATTTGAATTTTTAAGATATGATGGAATTTTATTATTATTTATTATATATGGGTTTTAGTTAGTACTGATTACGTATTCGAAGACGGATCGAAAAAAGAACGATATGCGGATTTATTATGATTTTATGAAGCCATTTTTGAAAACTTCAATTCTGAATGTTGTTGGTCTTCACGTTATTTGGATGAAAAGTTGAGAATTATGATTGGTATGGATTGATATGTTGGGTTAGATATTGTTTCGGTTGTCGGTTCTTAGCCGTTATGCCGTCGGTTCAAGAATTGTCAAGATTTTGATATAGATTGATTGAGCTGTACATGATATGAATTCAAAGCTGATAATCTTTATTCCAACAACTTCATTTTCAGCTTGGTATCAAAGTTTTTTGAGCTGAGAGAAGTCAGCCTTCAAAACCCGAAAGATTTGAAGAAGGTTTGAAGTTAGTTGACATTGATTGAATTGCTAAGATTTTGAACATATTTTGATAGAAGTTCTTGATGTGATATTTTAGATTTGAAGCACTTCCAGAATTGTGATTGAAAGGTATAAATGACAGCAAATCCAGATGGGATAGAACACTCGAGACAGATATGATTCTCGAGTATTCCCTTTTGAAAATCACATACTTGAATGTTACTTGTTCTTATTTGAGTTATATGTTCATTGATGTTTTGAATGCTTATATGAATTGTTTGTTCAAGATGATTATAGTATTTGTATGATTTAATGCATCAAGATTATGTTGTATTTATTTTGAACTCAAGCCTGAAAAGCATAGAGGGTTGAATGGCCTAGATTGCGAAATGACGTTTGGTTGCTATGGTTGAGTGGTACGGAATGTAGATTTAGTTCCATCGCTAGATGACTCAGTATAGTTGCACCAAAGTCAGGGGAAGTAAGAAACTTGGCGTCACCTCGATTGGGAGTGTCAGTGGTTGGTTTGAGATTTTATTCTTCGGTATCCCAAGAACCGAGATTTTATTGATATCAGATTTGATAGCCTCCGTTTGAAACATGCATTGCATTTATGTTTATATTTTTCATGTTATGTTATTTATACTGGGATTATATTCTCACCGGAGTTATCCGGCTATTGATTTGTTTTGTATGTGTGCATGACAATAGGTGGGGCAAGAGCTGGTCAGACTCGACGTGGATAGCTTGAGATAGAGTCTTAGCATGTGGTGACTCGGGTTTTAGCAAGATGTCATGTATTATATGAGTTTGTGAAACATGTTATAAAAAAAGATCTTGTATATGTTTATACTTGTCAACTACTCGTTTATGTTTGAAATTTCTTGTATTCTAGAAGATTAGATGAATAATTGGATGCATGTACATTATGTAATAGCTTGATGAGGATTTTATACATGGTTATATCATGTTTTCAGATTTGAGAACTTAGAAATATGATTTTCTTAAGCAGGGCACGGACCCCTTGCATGCCCTGTGCATAGGTCTGTGTGGCCTTTGTTTTGAAACATGTTTTGAGAAAAAAAAAAAGGCACGGACCCCGTGCCAACCTCCGTGCAAGGGTCCGTGTGTCCTCTATTTTGCAATTCATTTGGTTTCGGTTTTAGCCTTGGGCACGGACCCAGGTCCAGAAGATGCACGGTACCCGTGCCATGGTCCGTGCATGGTCCGGACCAAGGTCCGTGTGTGGGCTTTTCTATATAAAAAAAATTATTCTTTGATTATATTAAATCAATATTGAGTTGATTCATGTTTATTTATTAATTTTCCCTAAGATAAGATTAGCAACCCGAGGTCCCCACAGTCGGGGCGCCGGTGCTTCGCACATGAGATTTAAATTTTGTGTTTTCGTCAAGGATTTCATCACTTTCTTGATCTTTCTGGACTTCATTAACATTATAATATCTTCCAAATTAATCTCCAATCATTCAAACTTCATGACCATGAATTCCAAATCTGTCTAATCTCGATGGAAAATTACGGAACAACTCTTGAAACAATATGAATCTTCGAGCGCCTTCTAGATTCATATCACAAGTAATCTGGTGGTTCGGAAGGTCCAAACCATAGTTCGGATGGTCCGAACTTCTTCAAGATCAGAAGCTCCGTTGGGGTTCAGAGGCTTAGGGAAGATCGGACGATCCAAACTCATTTCAGCCAAGTGTCCAGGTGACGTTAGCTTGAAGACATCATGAGGGGATCGAACGATCCGAAGAGCAGGATAGGACCGTCCGAAGTGCTGGCAGGGACACTTGTCGAAGATTGGTTACACTGGCGATCAAAGGAGATTGGACAATCCGAAGGTACAGATCGGACCGTTCGACCCTATCCTACTTATAGAGGCCGAGATTTCCTCATTTGGTGCTCATTCCAACTTCCCCTTCTCCACTTATCTAGTAGTTTTAGGTGTTTGTAACCACCTAGAAAGAGTCCGGGAGTTGTCTTTCATGATAGGTTTTTGGTACCTGTTCATTGCATTGGCATTCATAGAATGTGTGTACTCATAATTTCGTACTGAGCGTTGTTATCGCTCATATCCACGCATTTTTCTTTGGGACACCCCATTCGATGGGGCAGTTGAAGGTTTCCCAGGTTTTGGATCAATGTGTAGTTGGGGACCAAAGTTATTTTGGTCTCAGTGGATGCCAACAGTTTAGTTAGGATTGAACCTCTTGTACTTTGGACTTATGATTGGGTTGGATATTATTTCTAGTTCTAGTTATTTATCGGTTGTATATTGTGTTGGAAAACGGTGTTCAGATCAATTAAAAATTGATATCCGGTGCAGCGAAAGTTTAAAATTTTATTTTATTATATGGAACGATTCCATATATGGGTATCAAAACTTTTACGATTAAATTTGTTCAAGTAAAAATAAAACACAGTTAAATTTTTACCTCATCAAGCAAAGGCTTGATCATGGACTCCAACAGAATTTAATCTGCTCTTCTTGTAAATCTCGGGAACCGATGACAGTCACGATCTAACTCCGGAATTAGGTCCACGAATGAAAAACAGAAACCCTCTGATTGACTGCACTAGAAATCAATCAGAAGTTTTACGTAGAGAATAAACAGATATGATCTGTTAATTCGATTTGTAATTTTTCGCAAAAATCACAGTTCGAATTTTCTCAAAAGGGACAGAGGAATTTTCAAAAAATCCTCTTGAATAGTATAGAGTGAATTCGAAAATTGCAGTATTCAATGTGTGTAATTTTCGAACCCAACACCTCTATTTATAGATAATTTCTAGTTATAATTGTATCAGGGCTCTAACTCCTTAAAGCCCACAATCCATAACTTAAGCCCAACAAGCCAAGCCTGTTGTTATAGAAATTAATATAAAATTCATCGTAACTCCGATTGATAAACTGATTTCACCAATGTGCACAGAAACCATTTCTGCATCTTTTAGAGTCAAGATAATTTTTCTGAATCCGAATTCAGTGATTTCCAAAAATGCTCATCCCTATGTCATTTTAGGAAATCCCACTCCCTTTAGTTAAGAAGTCCAACTTCTCTTTCATTAAATTTAACTCTTTAAATTTAACTATCTCTACGGGGTTTTAGTAATCCATTACTTGTGTAACCCTCAATGGTTCAGGAATACAGCTAGCCGAGGGCTCACAACTCCTTGTGACTCGGAACAACAATTTCCGACTTACCCATCGAATCATGGTAAGAGCGCCTAGAAACATCGCCCCATGATTCCCTAGGTATTACTGATAGTGCCTGCAAGAACCAGTAGATTTTGGTTAGCGTACAGTACGGTCCCTTCAACCAAATATCCCGATCGAATCAACAACCATTGGTGCATCGAGAGTCGTTCGAGATTCGATAACTATGCATAACATCTTGGAGATCTATTAGTGACATCGCATGTGTTACTAGGAACACCAAGTAACCTAAAACACATCATGTATTCTGGCCAGAGATTCGTCACACTAATATCTCCTCAGATCGCATAGGATATCCACACTCGCAAGTATGTGGTGAATCCTTGACAACAAAGCATCGACTCCTATATGTGTCATAATTGTACCCAATCCCGACACCTGATGACCCCAATAGAGTTGGTAAATGAGTCAAAGTACAGTACTAGCATATAGAGTCTCAATGATGTTTCAAGTAATAAGGACTAATGGTGTACAACCAAAACCGCGGACTTTATCCACTCGATAAGTGATAACCACTTGGAAAGTCTGAATAGGATAGTTCGATCATTCATCATATGAATATCCATTTGCATGCTTTGAACATCTCTATGTTCCATACCAATGAAACGTGGTACTCGGCATCGCAAATGCTAGTCTCAATCTCGAGCGATCCTTATCCTTATTTGCAGACGGCTCAATTGACTAGGAACAGTTTAGAATATACAGTGACTATAAGATGTGTTTCATGATAGCCATCCCCATGTGCTACCACATCTCACATACACTATAGTATATTCAAGGTCTTTATCAAAACAACAATAGTATATCATAATATAACAATATGAAGAAAGATAAAGTCAATGCCATTATAAAAGTGTAAATTATATTAAACAAAAGATTGTTTTACATAGAGTCATAAAAGCCCTTAGCCACAAGTTGGCTAACCGGGCACCCACTCTTTCAATCTCCCATTTGCCCTAAAGCCAACTAGTCATACTACGTAATCCCATTGCTTCGCGATGTTTGTCAAACAATGGTACTGGAAAGGGCTTAGTAAGCAGATCAGCGATATTGTCTGTAGAGGCCACTCTCTCGAAACTGATGTCTCCTCTTTCCACGATCTCCCGGATGATGTGGTATTTCCTCAGTACGTGTTTGGACTTCTGATGAGACCTTGGTTCCTTTGCCTGAGCAACGGCACCCGTGTTGTCACAGTACACTGGGACTGGACCAACAGCTTCAGGAATTACACCCAACTCTTGGATGAATTTCCTTATCCAAACCGCCTCTTTAGTAGCAGCTGATACTGCAATGTATTCTGCCTCAGTGGTGGAAACCACTGTGGTGTCCTGCTTGGAACTCTTCCAAGAGACAGCACCGCCATTGAGCACGAATACAAATCCAGAGGTTGATTTCGAGTCATCCACGTCACATTGGAAGCTAGAGTCGGTATAGCCTTCCAACTTCAATTCTCTCCCTCCATAAATCATGAATAAATTCTTAGTCCTTCGCAAGTACTTAAGAATATCCTTCAAGGCTTTCCAATGCATTTGACCGAGATTGGCTTGGTATCTGCTCGTGACGCTCAGAGCATAGGAAACATCCGGTCTAGTAGATATCATCCCATACATGATAATACCTATGGCTGACGCATATGGCACGTGTGTCATCTTCTCTATCTCTTCATCAGTCTTGGGACACATAGACTTGGATAGAGAAACTCCATGACACATAGGTAGATGTCCTCTCTTGGACACATCCATAGAAAACCTTTTCAATATGGTGTCGATGTAGGTTGATTGAGTGAGTCCTATCATTCTTTTATATCTATCTCTATAGATCTGAATTCCTAGAATATAGGATGCCTCACCTAAATCCTTCATCGAAAATCTACCTGAGAACCATATCTTTGTTGACTGCAACATCCCTACATCATTCCCCATGAGTAGGATGTCATCAACATAAAGTACTAAGAATGTTACCGCATTCTTAACTACTTTCTTGTACACGCATGGTTCCTCCGGGTTCTTGATAAAACCAAAATCCTTTATCGTTTCATCAAATTTCTGGTTCCAACTTCTTGATACTTGTTTGAGACCATAGATTGATCTCTGAAGCTTGCATACCTTATTTTCGCTTTCCATGGATGTGTATCCCTCAGGCTGCATCATATAGATCTCTTCCTTAATATTTCCATTAAGAAATGCAGTCTTTACATCTATTTGTCATATCTCATAGTCATACCATGCTGCTATGGCAATAAGGATTCTTATGGACTTGAACATTGCGACTGGTGAAAAGGTTTCATCATAGTCAACTCCTTGTCTTTGAGTATAACCTTTTGCCACCAATCGTGCCTTGTAGGTCAATACCTTTCCATCAGGCCCAAGCTTTCTCTTGTAGATTCATTTGCACCAAATTGGAACAATTCCATCGGGAGGATCTACTAAAGACCAAACTTGGTTAGAATGCATCGAGTTTTTTTTCGATTGCATAGCTTCAAGCCATAAATTCGAATCCGCATCAGAAATTGCTTCCTTAAAGTTTCTTGGATCACACCCAATGTCGGGTTCACTTTGATCCCCTTCAAGAAGAAGACCATATCTAATAGGAGGCCTAGAAGTCCTCTCGGATCTTCTAGTAATAGGCGTGTCTTGTGATGATTCTTGAGGTGTAGGATCACTATTTTGTATCTCGGGTTCTTCTCGAATTTCTTCGAGTTCCATCATCTTGCCTTTCTTATCCAATAAGAACTCTTTCTCCAAGAAGGTGGCATTCCTTGAAACAAACACTTTTGTTTCAGCAGGATGATAAAAATAATATTCGATTGAATTCTTCGGATACCCTACAAAATAATATAAGGTGGATCGACTATCCAACTTATCTCCCACTGTCTGCTTCACGTAAGAAGGGCATCCCCAAATACTCAAGTACGAATACTTAGGAGCTTTGTCATTCCATAACTCGTATGGTGTTTTATTTACTGCTTTAGTGTGGACGTTGTTTAAAAACAATACCGCCGTTTCAAGCGCGTAGCCCCAAAACGAAGGTGGGAGCTCAGTGAAGCTCATCATGGATCGAACCATGTCCAACAAAGTTCGATTGCGACGCTCCAAAACACCATTAAGCTGAGGTACCATAGGAGGAGTCCACTGAGAGAGAATCCCATTCTCTTTTAGATAGTCCAAAAACTCGGTACTTAAGTATTCTCCACCTCGATCCGATCGAAGTGCCTTAATACTTTTACCTAGTTTGTTTTCTACTTCAGCCTTGAATTCTTTGAACTTTTCAAATGCTTCAAACTTATATTTCATTAAATATAAATACCCATACCTAGAATGATCATCAGTAAAGGTAATGAAGTAGGTGTTGCCACATTTAGTACCAATCCTAAATGGACCGCAAACATCTGTATGGATCAAATCCAACAGATTTTGACTACGCTAAGGTTTCCCTTTGAAAGGAGATTTAGTCATTTTTCCCTTTAGGCAGGACTCACAAGTAGGTAGAGAATTAATATCAAACATATCAAACATGCCCTCTCCCACTAGCTTGTTCATCCTCCTTGAGGAAATATGACCTAGCCTAGCATGCCAAAGGTTTGCCGGGTTTTGACTATTGTCCTTCCTTTTAATTGTTGTTACCGGTTTATCAACATAATTAATTGGAACGTCTTTTAATTTTAAGCTATATAGATCATTTTCAAGTTGTTCATTTCCAATCAAACATTCATTCTTGTAAATATTGCAAATCTCATTCACAAAATTGCAAGAAAAACCATCTCTATCAAGCATAGAAATAGATATAATGTTTTTGACCAAATCCGGAACATATAAAACATCTCTCAAAAATAACTTAATATTGTTCTGCAAAACTAAATAAATGTCTCCTATAGCTTTGGCTTCGACTCTAGAACCATTCCCGAGCCTTAGCTGGGTCTCACCCATCCTTAGCTTACGACTTCTTGTCATCACCTGCAAATCATTGCAAATGTGAGATCCACATCCGGTATCCAATACCCAAGAAGAAGTATTAAGCGAAACATTTATTTCAATGTAAAACATACCCTTTGCAGTTCACAACTGTTCGAGGTATTCCTTGCAGTTACGTTTCCAATGACCGGGTTTCTTGCAGTAATGGCAAACGTTTTCATCTTTTATCCCAATTGAAGCCTTGGCCTTTCCCTTCTTATTTGGTACAATCTTCTTGGGCGGGGCAGAACGTTTCTTACCCTTTTCACTTGGTCATTTCTTAGAGTTAGAAGAGGAGCCAACCAAGAGTACCGGTTTATCCTTCTTTAGTGTGGCTTCATATGTGACAAGCATATTGACCATCTCTTCAAGGGTGGCCTCTATCTTGTTCATATTGAAGTTCATCACAAAACCATCAAACGATGAAGGAAGTGATAGAAACAACAAGTCCGCGCTAAGTTCATGCTCTAAAGTCAAGTCGAGTGTTACCAACTTTTCAATGAGCCCAATCATGCGCACCCCATGCTCACGGACCGAAGTCCCATCTCGCATGCGGCTCGTCATGAGCTCTCTGACGGTGGCATACCTCTCCGACCTTGACTGAGCTCCAAAGAGTTCCTTGAGGTTCTTGTGAATGTCAGCAGCATTCACGGTATCCTCGAATCTCCTTTGAAGCTCATCAGACATCGAAGCCTGCATGTAGCATTTGGCCTTGATATCATGGTCCCACCATAAATCAAGTTTGGCCAACTCTTCCAGACTTGTATTAGCCGGGGCTTCCTTCGGAGGCGGCTTCTCTAACACGTAGAAAGCTTTTTCCAAAGTAAGAATAATTTTCAACTTACGAAACCATTCCGTATAGTTTGCGCCAGTCAATTTGTTTTGTTCGAGAATTGAAAACAGTGGATTGCGAGAAGTCATAGTATACTGAAAAGGAAACAGACAATAATCAATGATTGTTTAATTAATTTACTAAGACATAAAATATGACGAATTTTAATTTTATGAATTACACTCCCACTATTTTAACGATTTCACTACCCTCTAGTGAAAACGGAAAACTGTTTTCCTTAGTGAGAACATGGAGTCCAATTGACAAATCATGATCCCGAATAATATCAGCCAACCATAATTTTCAAAAGGTAGAGCCCATTTACTTCCAAAGTAACCCCCATGTTTTTACCTCATGTCCAATAAGGGCCCAATAATATGACGCCGTTTATTGTGACATGTCAAGATAACCCATCAATATTAAGTTGTGATGGACGGTCGCCATGTGGATCCCCAATAATATGAGCCAATCCCATGGGAGTTCCACCCAACTTACAACATGTGTCGATCCAATGTACAGCTTTTCGACGAATGGGCCCCTCCAATAATATGAGCCGGACCGTATCCGCGGGTAGCATCTCATACATTGATCGTTGATGGAAGGTAGGAATATTTAAACAATATTTAAATTCATTTTTTTATTAATCTTGATATCAATTTTAAATCATATTTAAAATGAGGGATTTTTAATTTTGAAAATTTGTCTCATCATGCAATTTATGTATTCTTGCGGGATTCATACAATTTAGTCTAAACATGCATACATCAATAATATCATATATTATTTAAGGATGATTGATCTCATTAACTAATCGACCCATGGTTGCCAATCACGAGTCTAAATCCAATCCTAGGTGATATGCAAGTATGCAATGCAATCCTATTACATTGTACTTTCAATTTACATTTCTTCGGTCTTCATTGTCTGTTGGGCCCACCATTTCTTCAAATCTTTGTCTCCCACTAAGTCTAATAAATTTACAATAAATTTCGATGACAAATATGGGATACATTTTTAGGGGTGGGAACGGGCCATAAATCAGGCCCACTTTTATTACATATGACAATCATATTGGTCTATAAACCAAGCCCATTAATAAACACCAACAACAATAAGACAAATGTAAATCACCTAATATACACCTAAAACATTGGTCATGGCAATCGATCATCCTTTATCCATTAATTAATTCAATAATTAAATAATTGGATAAACATGCATAAGCATCATAATTTAAAAGATAAAATCATATTTTATCTTATCCATCCATAAGATCATATCTTATCATCAATTGTACCACAATAATTAATTTTATAAAATTTAATTTAACGGATAAAATTTATAAATTTTCCAAAAATTCAAATTTATCCAAAAATCAATTTTAAAATTTTCGGACTCGAACAATTCGATCCGATGCCTCGTGAACCAATCAAAAACAATTTTCGATCGGATCAAAAACTAGAATTTCAAAAAATTAAAATTTTAATCAAAAATTAAAAATAATTTTTTTGGGCTGCCCGGGAAGCCCGCACCCCAAAAAGGGGCCCGGGCTGGGCAGCCCGTCGTTGCCCCTTGGGCAGCGATCAAATTGCTGCCCATGGGCAGCGCCGTGCGCTTCCATCTGGGCGCTGCCCGATTTGCCCATTAAAATTCAATTTTAAATTTTCGTTTTGTTTCAAAAACCGAGGCTTAAAAATTTTGTACAATCGATTAATTTAATCGTTTGATCTGAGCAACCTGGCTCTGATACCACTGTTGGAAAACGGTGTTCAGATCAATTAAGAATTGCTACTCGGTGTAGCGGAAGTTTAAAATTTTATTTTATTATATGGAACGATTCCATATATGGGTATCAAAACTTTTACGATTAAATTTGTTCAAGTAAAAATAAAACACAGTTAAATTTTTACCTCGTCAAGCAAAGGCTTGATTGTGGACTCCAACAGAATTTAATCTGCTCTTCTTGTAAATCCCGAGAACCGATGACAGTCACGATCTAACTCCAAAATTAGGTCCACGAATGAAAAACAGAAACCCTCTGATTGACTGCACTAGAAATCAATCAGAAGTTTTACGTAGAGAATAAACTGATATGATATGTTAATTCGATTTGTAATTTTTCGCAAAAATCACAGTCCGAATTTTCTCAAAAAGGACAGAGGAATTTTCGAAAAATCCTCTTGAATAGTATAGAGTGAATTCGAAAATTGCAGTATTCAATGTGTGTAATTTTCGAACCTAACACCTCTATTTATAGATAATTTCTAGTTATAATTGTATCAGGACTCTAACTCCTTAAAGCCCACAATCCATAACTTAAGCCCAACAAGCCAAGCCTGTTGTTATAGAAATAATATAAAATTCATCGTGACTCCGATTGATAAACTGATTTTACCAATGTGCACAGAAACCATTTCTGCATCTTTTAGAGTCAAGATAATTTTTCTGAATCCGAATTCAGTGATTTCCAAAAATGCTCATCCTTATGTCATTTTAGGAAATCCCACTCCCTTTAGTTAAGAAGTCCAACTTCTCTTTCATTAAATTTAACTCTTTAAATTTAACTATCTCTACGGGGTTTTAGTAATCCATTACTTGTGTAACCCTCAATGGTTCAGGAATACAGCTAGCCGTGGGCTCACAACTCCTTGTGACTCGGAACAACAATTTCCGACTTACCCATCGAATCATGGTAAGTGCGCCTAGCAACATCGCCCCATGATTCCCTAGGTATTACTGATAGTGCCTGCAAGAACCAGTAGATTTTGGTTAGCGTACAGTACGGTCCCTTCAACCAAATATCCCGATCGAATCAACAACCATTGGTGCATCGAGAGTCGTTTGAGATTCGATAACTATGCATAACATCTTGGAGATCTATTAGTGACATCGCATGTGTTACTAGGAACACCAAGTAACCTAAAACACATCATGTACTCTGGCCAGATATTCGTCACACTAATATCTCCTCAGATCGCATAGGATATCCACACTCGCAAGTATGTGGTGAATCCTTAACAACAAAGCATCAACTCCTATATGTGTCGTAACTGTACCCAATCCCGACACCTGATGACCCCAATAGAGTCGGTAAACGAGTCAAAGTACAGTACTAGCATATAGAGTCTCAATGATGTTTCAAGTAATAAGGACTAATGGTGTACAACCAAAACCGCGGACTTTATCCACTCGATAAGTGATAACCACTTGGAAAGTCCGAATAGGGTAGTTCGATCATTCATCATATGAATATCCATTTGCATGCTTTGAACATCTCTATGTTCCATACCAATGAAACGTGGTACTCGACATCGCAAATGCTAGTCTCAATCTCGAGCGATCCTTATCCTTATTTGCGGACGGCTCAATTGACTAGGAACAGTTTAGAATATACAGTGACTATAAGATGTGTTTCATGATAGTCATCCCCATGTGCTACCACATCTCACATACACTATAGTATATTCAAGGTCTTTATCAAAACAACAATAGTATATCATAATATAACAATATGAAGAAAGATAAAGTCAATGCCATTATAAAAGTGTAAATTATATTAAACAAAAGATTGTTTTACATAGAGTCATAAAAGTCCTTAGCCACAAGTTGGCTAACCGGGCACCCACTCTTTCATATTGTTGGTTTAGTATTTTCTTAAGTTTTCCGCAGTTATATCTGATTATTGTTGCTTAAGTTTAATTGCATGCTTAATTCTCTGTTAGTAAGTGATTTTGGGGCGGGTCACTACACAACAAGTGCGAGTTTTGGATTAATCGAGTGGTGTTTCTTGGTCATATCATTTCTCTAGATGGTGTCTCGGTGGATCTGGGTAATATAGAAGTTATTCTAACTGGTCGCGTTCAGCGACAACATCTAAATTCGTAGTTTCTTGGGCTTCGCAGTGTACTATCGACAGTTCATCGAAAAATTCTCACAGATTGCTAGACCGTTGATGCAGTTGACGAGGAAATATGTTCTTTTTGTCTGCACTCTATCTTCCTTATAACCAAGAGAATAATTTTGATTGTATGGCCAGATTGTACATTCAAGAGATTGTACGACTACATGGGGTACCACTGAGTATAGTCAGTGACAGACATCCGAGGTTCACCTCACGGTTTTGGGGTAGCTTTCAGCGAGCCTTGGGCAATACCTTGAGTTTGAGTACAGAATATCATCCTAAGACCGACGGTCAGTCAGAGAAGACTATTCGAACTTTAGAGGATATGCTGAGGGCTTTAATGATGGATTTTGGTTTATCCTAGCGGGATCAGTTTTCGATTATAAAGTTTTCTTATAATAGCTATCATCTCAATATTGGCATGACATTGTTTGAGGATCTCTATGGTCGTCGTTTTCTAACACCCTTGTTCTGGGATTAAGTATGGGAACGACAGGTTGAGGGACCAGAGTTGATTCAGCAGATTGTTGATAAAGTCAAACTGATCAAGAGAAGAGTCAGAACCACACATGACAGACATTCGAGTTACTCCAACACCAAGCGCAGACGTCTGCATTTTGAGCTAGGAGAGCATGTGTTCTTGTGAGTTTCACCTTTCTGGAAGGTGATGAGATTGGGTGTCAAGGGAAAGTTAACGCCGAGATTCCTTGGTCCGTTTGAGATCCTTGAGAAATTTGAGATGTGTCTTATCGTTTGGCATGACTTCCGTATCTCTTCAGCATTCACAATGTGTTCCACGTATCTCTACTCCGTCAGTATGTGGAATATGAGTCGCATGTACTACATCAGACGAAGTTCAGTTAGAGCCCGGATTTTCATACGTGGAGAGACCACTTAGGATTATCGACAGGAAAAATAAGGTTCTTCGGAACAAGAGAATTCCCCTAGTCATGTTTCAGTGGAAGCATCGAGGCATTGAGGAGGCGACTTGGGAGTTAGAGAGTCGTATGTAATCTGAGCATCCTAAGTTGTTTTAATTGTACTTTCCTTTGAGCAGTTCAGTTGTATTTGTAAACTTCAGTTGTGTAATAAAGTTTGTCTTCAGTGAATTCAATTTTTTTACCCTAGTCCAGATTTCGAGGACGAAATCTGTTAAGGTTGGATAATTTAGTAGCCCAATTTCCTATTTAAGTTAGTTAATTGTCTAAACATGTTTAATTGGTCAAAACATGGTTAAGAAATTTTCATTTTGGATTATAGAGTTGAAAATCGGATTTAAAACGGTAAAAAATGGTCAAAGGGCTTCAAGAATCTATGCAGTTCTGAAGCTCCGAAGTGCACTTCGGAAGCTCCAAGCAGCAGTTCGGAAGCACCGAACATGATCGGATGGCAATGTACAAGATCAGAGGCACCGAGCAGTTCGGACGTTCCTAAATGTAGATCGAAAAAGCCCGATCATCTTTGGATAATAAAATATGGGCTTTCTGATTGGTGATTTGACTCGATTGAGTTTGGAAGGTCCGAACTCTGCAGGCATGGTGGGTTGTCCGATTGGGAGATCGAAAGTACTGAAGTGCATTTGGAAGCTCCGAACTAGGGATATGAAGTTCCGAACTTCGCCTATAAATAAAGGGTCGAGACAGCCATTTTCCTATATCATTCCAAACATTTCTCTCTCGGTTCTGGCCAGCTTTTAAGGGTTTTTAAGCATCGGTTCGAGGGCCCGTAGATAGCGAGGCGCTATCGGTTTGGGGCCATCGCCATCAAAAGGCTGACGATGGACGCATATATAAATATAGACTATGATCAGCTTCAGTGAGTAGTTATTAGTCTAGTTAAGGCTTTTAGTACGCAATGAATGATATGGTTATTACTTGCTTTTAGGATTGGATTTGTGTACCCGATTTGCTAGGTTGCTTGAGTAGAGGTACAGACGTACTATCCGAGATATCCGGATTGAGTATGTATGTTCTATGTTTCCATGTGTATATGGCATGATTTATTTGAATATATTATGTCACGATTATTATGATGCATACATTATCATGTTGAGCCTGTACCTTGATATAACCTGTAGTGGGATCGCTCAACCACGAGTTCTTGAGTTGATGGTTAGACCCGTTGGTTGCGGGATCAGGTTACCGATATCCACATTTTTATTCTGGTGCGTGAGTCACCTCCTGATGCAACGGTCCAGTGTGCTACATACCATGACGCCACTTGATTGATTAAGAGCTTTATCGTGATAGGTTTTTGGTACCCGTACATTTGCATTAACATTCATAAAATGTTTATACTCATACTTTCGTACTGGGCGTTGTCATCGCTCACTTCTTCGGTTTTGTCTTCGAAACCCCATTCCACGGGACTTAGGTTAGACGGACCCAGAGATAGCGATCGCTGAGGTTGCAGCAGTTTTGTGGGTCGTGTTTGTTTCCAGTATTAGGTTTCTATTGAAGGTATTTTTTGTACCGTTTCGATGGGGTTGTATAAACTATGTCCACCTTTGATTTTAGGGTCGGTTGTATACCGTCATTTTTTTGTTGTAAGACTTTATTTCATCTATTTATTGATTATTGTGTTTTTAAGACTTAACTGTATGTTTAAGAATGTTTAGTATGTGATCCGGAGCGAGTCACTACATAATACTTTTAAATATATATATTTACTAAAATAGGTTTTTATGATTTTTTATTAAATAAAAATTTAATGTATTTGCAATTTTGAGAAGGGAGCGGTTTTGTTTTATAAAAAAAATACAGCAAGATGCCAAAATTAATTACTCTAAACTCTTCAAATTTAATAACAACCAGTGTCATTTGCACGCATATATAAATTATTGTGAATAATAATATAGACAATATAGATGATAAATTTATAATAATATTATAATTTTTTTTATTAAATCAAATATGGTAAAACTAGTTTTGAATGAACAAAAAACGATGGATTTAAAAAAATGGATCCGAAATCATGAGATGATTTGCTTTCAAAGTTTGATTCGATTTTGTTTGATTTCTTGACTCCCAAAATTTCAGGACTCGGAAAATGGGAAACTGGCCCACTTTGTTAGCTTTCGAAAAAGCCCATATAATCAAGAATTCGGTTTCGACGTTATTTCTCCCTATACCCGAACACTCTCATCCTTGATCCCTTGCCGCGCAGGTTTTCCATGTCTCTCTATTTACGTGTTTCTTTCTAGTTTTGATTTTGATGATGATATAGAATAGATTTGTGATTTTTGTATTCGCTTCTGGTTTAGTCAAAATTTGCTTTGCAGTGAATTTATCGATGGTCTCGGTTAATACTTCTCACCGAACATCTAATGACTGTTCTGCTTATTTTTCCTTTTGTTTTTGGGGGGACTGGGATGAGTTTTTATTTTTTTTCTTTTTTCTCTAGAATTTTAGTTTATTTTTAGATGTATATAACTATATATTGTATGGAGGAGCTATTTGGGTCAAAACAGCAATCGGAACTTCCCTCTGTAAATGTATTTGCCAATAGATCAAGGGGTTTTTCTCTTAACTAGCCTAGAATCCTAATTAAGAAAATTGGTAGGAAACTTTTATCAATGATTCCCCAATTAATCTTCTCCCAGTGGGAGGGGTTTTGACATAACATAGGCTTTCTTTGGTTACTCCTTTCTGTTCTTACTTTCAAGATGCTAATTGGTCCAGAGCTTACCAATTGTATCAATATAAACTTTGAAAGATGGAAGGTCCGAGACCTTGCTCATCCGGTCACCAAGTGGTGAAGAAGAGACAACGAGAGGAAGCATCACACGAGGAAATCCATGCCGAGCTCGTTAGTCAGAAACCCAAGGTTTCCTTTATTCTTGACAATTCTGCCATAAAAAAAGCATTCATTAAGAAGGTATGTCAATATTACTTTATATTTCTTCTATCTAACACATATCAAGGCTCAAAGCATATGTAACTTCAAAAGTGCTTGGAATTTTCTGTATTACTAAGAAATGGGTAGTGGCAAATGGGATCGATGATGAAGCAGCTCTTCGACGGCAGAACAAAAATCCCGATGAGTACATGTCTCAGACAGTGCATGTGGTTTGTCTCTATCAACTCCTATTTAGTATTGCCAGTAACATACGCGGAAGTTCCTGATGAGTAGTAATGTAGTATGTTTGAAGATGCCAATACCTTTAAATGATTTAGCATGCTACTAAACAATCAATATCATAACAAGTTTCAAAGATGCAAATGTCTTTGAACGATTTAGACCTAATGCTTATCAATCAATACCGTAACAGTTTGAATGCGGGACTGCAAGTACAACTTCATTATATAGACACTGCACTTTCATCTACTTGAAAGAGATTAAATTGTCGACTTAGATACGATTTCTTGGCAAAAATAGAGTGGTGTGATGTGTCGGTCTAACTGTTAAGTGTAAGCTAAAGTAATAGGTGTCCTCTTAACTAGTGAGGTGCATGCTGATGTCTACAATCTGTCGAGTGAAATTAGCCTGCAATAGAAAGGCGCTTCTGTTTTCTGACTGATGGTGTAGCTATCATGAATTCTTATTGTCAACTTGTACATCTGTGTGTCAAAGGCTCAAAGCTCTAGTGCTTACTGCTGAGGTAATTATATGACTTTTTACTATCAATTCTTGTTGATGATGCTATATTTTCTTTTTCCTATCTGCATATAAATTCATATTTGGACTCGACTTTACTTATCTGCTAATATATATCTCATGCCATGTGGAAAAATGAACTACTGGAAAAATAACTATATTGGAATTATGATTGATTGGCTTCAAACTTGATATACAGGTGCTAAAAGCAATATTGGATAGCCCACTTAATAAGTATGGATTGGTAGGGGCTATTTTTGTGAAAATTGCAGATGGATCGCTGTTTGAGGTTAAACCTCATGTTCGTATTCCGAGAACTTTGGCCCGCTTCAGTGGTCTCATGTGTAAGCCAATTAAGTAAATATATTCTGACAAAAACCAAGACCTGTTTTTTTTAATCTTGCTCTCTAGTCTACTTATTATGTAATCCTCTAAAATAGGTGAACTGCATTTCTTCTTTCCCTTCCACTTTTGGGATAATTAGTTCTTACTCTTGCTTTGTGGAATTGATGCAGTGGAGTTGCTGGAAAAGTCTCGTATACGCACGAGTGACACACATGAAACATTGATGCATGTTGTCGTGGAACCTGTGACACGACATTTGCCAGCCAATTCACGGATTATAGGTAATATACCGATTCATTTGTTTTACTCGTTTCAATTATGCACAAGTTATCTCTCTGAAAATTTCTTGCAATTTTGATTCTAGGCATTTCAAAGCGTTCTCCCAAGTTAGTAGATGTGGCAGACTTTGTCAATGCTTCAAGGGATGATACACATCTAGTGTTTGTGGTATATTGTTTTCAGAAACTGTTTCAACATTGAGACACCTGCCATTTATATAACTGTTGATCGACAGTTTCTACTTCCGTGTTTAGATTGGAATGTCGACAAGCGGGGAAATCAATCGGCCACATACCGATGATGTTATATCAGGTAAACCATATCATCTCTCTTTATATGGCTGCATCACTTGAAAAATTTATTCGGCAATAACCATGTAACTCCTCGATACGAGAAGTTAAGTGAATCTACCAAAACAAGATTTTGTCAGACATGATCCTTTTTCTGTCTTCAGTTACAGATTATCCGGTGGACGCAACAACTTGCATCGATCTGATTTGCGGTGCATGTGAAGAAAAATGGAACTGCTTTTGACATTTTTCTTACTTATTATTGTTCCTTGAATTACAATCAGTATTGTACTTGGTTTTTATTAGTGATCAAAGTTTTCTTTTCTGCGACACCAAGTATCTTGACATAAACCACAAGAGATCACCCTTTTATTAAAGTTAAAATCCGCTTGAAAATACTAAAGAGGATGAATAACAAGGAAATGTTTGCAAGATTTAAAAATAAGTAATTATGAATTTTTTTTTTACCATAAGTATATTTCAAAGAATTGGTCTTTATTTAGTAACACGTGCGTTACACGTGAGCCGCAAACAAGTGTAAGTAATTTATTTCTTGTAAGGTTACAAACAGTTGTTATTAACTTATGTATCAATTCAAAAGAACTTATGTATAAATTATTAAAGTAAATAATGGGTCAATTACATTTATTATCTTTCAAAGTATTATATCAATTATTTTCGAAATCTTCGAAGACTGAGAAACTATATTAACTAAAATTTGTTTAAATTAAAATTTTAACTTACTGTTAGTGTTAAAAAATAATAATAAATTCAATTTTTTTTTGTATTAAAATATTGGTTTAAAAAAAATATGTGAATCAAACATACAATATACTAAATATTCTATTTTTTTTCGGTTTTAAACTTATTCATTGTGTGATAATAATATTTTGATATCATATTTTGATATCATATTTATTTTTAATGCCTCGAAAGTTGAATTATATTCTTTTAAAACTACTTAGCAACGGAAAAATCTTCTTACTTATAAATGTTTCAATGGTAATCAATGGTTGTGCGTCTTCTCTTATTCCCACAGTTAACATCAAAACTTGAAGATGAGAGAATGCTCTGTATATCTTGTGAACAAAATTTATTTGATCATATCATCTCATATATTGTTCCAGTACCTTATTTGGAAGTCCATATTTTACTATTAATATGACACCATATTTGGATGTCCATAGTTTAAATAATATATCTTTGAACATAAAATTTGATATTTTCATTGAGACAATGTTAATAAGAGTCGTGACAACCTGACTCTTTGCAGCATTAAAGATGAACTGTTACTACAAATATATGAGTTTTGGATTGTGATTAGTTTTGATTCTCCTGGTATGTTTCGTTTTGTCAAAGATCGCTTGGGATATTATGGTAGTTGTTAGATAGTTTTACTAAGATCAAATTAATTTATTGCTATTATAAGTTCTCATAATTTAGGTAACCATTTCCTTTCTTGCAATGATCATTTTCAGCTTATGTAATTGTGCAGGTCTTATTTAGATATCTTATCTTTTTAAGCCTCAACTGCAGAGTCTCATAACTTCATCCCATTCCGCGTGGAATCGGTCAATGCATGTCCACTTTCTCCTAAAAGCCTGCCAGAAGTCGCTCCTTATTTATGCAACCTCCAGGCACCGTCGATCACCCCCGCCCACTTTTCAACCTCGGGGGTCATATGTCCACAAACTTCTGCTTGGTTCATCCCCGAACCACACTATACTAAGAGATGTCGACTCTGATACTAACTGTAACGCCTCAAATTTGAGAATTGTACCAACACTGTTCTTTTCAACGTGCTTACATCCTCACTCATAAGCACCCTGAAAAACATCACAAGGGTCATCCATCTCATTATTGCTTGAAGTCAAGCACTCTTAACTTTGAAGTTATTATGTGATGAACTCCCAAAAAGAAGGTGCATTTTTTAGATATAAGTAGTATCTATCAAATCTTTTAAGTCTTCCTTAATTATATAATCCCTGTAGTAACCCGTATTCTATTTTATGAGCTTAATTGGTTAAACATGATTAAGAGATTTCAATCTAAATTAACCAAGTGATTAATCAGATCAAAAATGTGGAATCAGGAATTCGGCGCAACCGAAGAGATTGGACCTTCCCAAGTAGGTTCGGAAGCGCCGGACCATAGAAGCTAAGATCAAAAGAAATGGTGAGTTCGGACCTTCTGAACGTGAGATCGGAGCTTCCGAAGGTTAGGCCATGCACATTAGTGACGTCTCGCCAGCATTTGGACACGCAGACACATGCAGGAGATCGGAACATCCAAAATATGAGATCGAAGCTTCCGATCAAGGCAGTTTGGCACGTGGAAGAAATGCAGAGATCGGAGCTTCCAAACCAAGATCGAAGCTTCCAAACTCTTGCCTATAAAAACGTGCCGAATTCTCAAAATTCAGTGTGTGTTTGAGGTGTTTGAGTTATACTCGAGGGACAGACATTAGCAAGGTGCTACGAGGCATGTAGCAGAGCTGTGCTTAGACAGGGCCATCGACAACAAAGGGCTGACTGCGACGCAGGTATAACCTTAGAACCCTAATACTATTATGGAGTATCTATTAACATAGTTAAGACTTTTAGATAAATAATAGTGATATGGTAATTATTGGCTTGTATGCTTGGACCCTAGACTATTGCTATTAGAACTGCCATAGTGAGGTACGTAAGTACTGACTGAGATTGCCATCGAGTATGCATGCTTATCTGTTGCATTTTTATGTGCCATGATATATGTTTTACTGTTTTGATATATTATGTTGCATGTGCATATTCATGTTTAGCCAAGTCTCTGTCGAGATAACCTTAGTAGTATGGTCGCTCGGCCCTATAATCCTTGATATATTGTCTGACACTGGGAGATGCCGTGATGACGATGACTAACGCTACGGTGGATGAGATGAGTGTGTTTAGGTACCGAGCGGAGTTGAACCAGATGGTTCTACATACTCATTGGCACCTAGATTGAGCAAATATCGTGTTAACTAGTACCTAGTCATTTGCATGCATCATACTAGGTTTGTATACTCGTTCTTATCGTATTGAGAATAGTTGCTCACGGGTCCAGTTCTTTGTTTCCTAGACACCCTATTCGAAGGGGCAGGTATAAGGTTGGACGATGTCGGTGGGTCAAGAGAGGGTTTAGAGCTCGTGCAGTGGACGCAGTGAGTCACTTAGTCCAGTAGTGTTATTACTGATTTTTGATATGGTTGTTAAAACAGGTTATTATCATTTTGTCTATTTACCGCTTTTATTCCGCCGATTTAGATTATAAACATGGTTTTTAGTTTTTGTTGTTATTCAATTTATCGTTTTGCTTAAGTTATCTTGATTGCATGCTTAACAAGACTCGAAGTAGGTGATCCAGGTAGGGTCACAACATTTATGGTATCAGAGCATGCGTAGGATTTTTGAAACTTAGGTTTGACTTTTTGGGTTTTTGTTGACCACAAATCCTTTCAGATGGCCGGTAGAGACGACGAGAGCCACGGTAGCATAATTCGTCGGGGAGACGATGATTCTCATAGACTCCTCATGAGCACCGCCATCAACGCGAGGGTAGACGCCGTTTAAAGATGCAAAGATTCCTTCAGATGGGGCCTAATCCTTTGGTGGGAGGTGAGACTCCAGAGGCTACTGAGGATTGGCTCGAGCGCATGAAGTGTTGTTTCCGTGCTTTTGACTGCTCCGAGGAGCAGATGATGGAGGTCGTTATTTTTCTCATGGAGGATTATGCCCGCAAGTGGGGGAGATCCACGTCAGTGCAGTTGCTCCAGAAGCTAGGCCGTGTTTTGTTGACTGACTTCCGTAGATTGTTCAAGTATTTGTACTAATTTCCTCCAGCACTCTGCCAGGCGAAGTCAATCGAGTTGCTCAATCTGAATAAAAGGCCCATGACCGTCGATTAATACCAACGGAAGTTCATTGATCTCCTACCATCTTTCCTGAACATTGGCGCCAGTTCTGAGGCGAAGTATGACCACTTCTTTCAGGGGCTGAACCAAGAGATCTTCGACAGCATCACTGCTTGTGGCGACTCCACTTATTATGAAGGTTTAGTAAACCATTGCCAAAATGTGGAGATCAGTGTGAGCTGAGCGAGGTTGTGATAGTCTTATCATTCTGCTATCTCTTTAGGTCCGGGTGCACAGTCGTTTATGAAGCAGGGATCTACGTCCTCTTCTTCTGGATCCGGTGGCATTTTCTGTTTTGGCAAGAAGAAGACGGAAGGTCGTTGTGAGCATTGTGGTAGGAGACACCCGTCTGATTAGTGTAGTCATGTTTTCGTGGCTTGTTTATTATGCAGAGAGATGGGCCATATGAAGAAGGATTGTCCTAGCCGAGGTGGATCAGGTAATGGTTCTGGTTCTCAGGCTAACATCCAGCAGCATCCTCAAGCTTCATATCATGGTCCATCCAACTTGAGCCCATGTGTTTAGGAGCAAGTCTTTTCACGTAACCAGTAGCAGTCTCATACTGAGAGTGAGCGCATGATTTCAGGTACCTTTAGCTTATGTGATATACCTGCTTATGTTTTGATTGACACCGGTGCATCGCATTCATATATCTCTGCACGATTCTTCAAGAAGTTTAGATTACCCTACATTTTCTTAGACGTTCTCTTAGTTGTAGCTACCCCGATGGGGCAGGAAGTTCTACCTAAACGTCTAGTGGTAGGATGTACTTTGAGGTTTGAGGGTCATCAGTTGTGTGCCAACTTGATGGTTTTAGCGATGGATGACTTTGAATGCATCAACGAGATTGACCTTCTAACCACTTATCGAGCCACAGTAGATTGTTATCAGAGGCTTGTCCAGTTTCATCCAAATGATAGTGATGCGTGTATTTTTATGGTGATGGAGCGCGACCCCTGATGTCGATTGTATCTGCTCTGAAATCCATTCGGGCTTTAGAGTCTGGAGGGGAAGACTACCTTATCTATGCCACAGATTCATCTTCTGAGGATTTAGATATTGATGATATACTAGCAGTACGGGAGTTTTCGTATGTATTTCCTTATGAGACTTCGGGGTTACCTCATGTCCGCGAGGTAGAGTTTGGGATTGAGTTGATGCCGGGGACAACACCGATTTCTTGAGCGCCTTATCGTCTGGCACCATCAGAGATGAGAGAGTTGCAGCAGCAGTTGCAGGATTTTATTGGCAAGGGTTATATCCAACCAAGTGTTTCATCTTAGGGAGCTCCAGTTTTATTTGTCAAGAATAAGGACGGGTCGTTGCGTCTTTGCATTGACTACGGACAGCTGAATCAAGTGACAGTCAAGAATAAGTATCCTCTACCGTGCATAGATGATTTATTTGATCAAATTTAATGGACTTATGTTTACTCCAATATTTATCTGAGGTCTGGATATCATCAATTGTGGGTCAGAGACGAAGATATTCAGAAGACAACATTTCGTATGAGTTATGGTCACTACAAGTTTTTAGTGATGCCTTTTGGACTGACGAATAATCCTACAATCTTCATGGATTTGATGAACAGGGTTTTCAAAGACAAATTGGATAAGTTTGTATTCATGTTCATTTACGACATCTCGATCTACTCACACAGCATCGACGAGCACACTATCTAAGGACATTCTTATAGATTTACGAAGAGAAAGGCAGTTGTATGCTAAACTCAGCAAGTTCAAGTTTTGTATTGACCGAGTTGTCTTCCTTGGTCAGGTGAATTCTAGAGATGGAGTTGCAGTTGATCCTAACAAGACAGAGGCTATTTTAAATTGGTCGAGGCCGACGACAGTCTCTGAGATTCATATCTTCCTGGGCTCAGCAGGGTATTACTGTCATTTCATCGAGAATTTATCGCAGATAGATAGACCATTAACTCAGATGAAAAGGAAAGAAGCTCCTTTTATTAAGTCTATAGAACGCGAGGATAGTATCCATGAATTGCGATGTAGTTTGACGACAGCTCTTGTGTTGGCTTTTCCATCTGGATCTGGTGTCTTTATAGTCTACACATATGCTTCTCTTCAGGGTTAGGGTGTGTGTTGACTCTGAATGGGTGGTAATTCTTAATCGTGTCATGCACAAATTAACCCACTCAATTCAAACAAATAGATATGTAGTAGCGAGAGTAGGGATCATTTCCACGAGGAGAATTGAAATTATTATGCTATAAATTAAAAATACCAGAAGTAAACAAAGGGGGATTTTGTTTGTTCAAATTAACTAAAAAACGAAAATAAATAAATATCACTATAACTTTCACAATAACTAGCATGCAAGATTAAAATTTAACTTTACTAACAATCAATTAAACAAGCTTCGGTATTGGTCGACTATACCCTTGAATTTTATTTACTCGATCATCGATTCCCTGAAAATAATCGATTCATATTCGAATATTCATAATTGAAATATCAATTTCTATCTTATCTTAATTTTTATTAAAATAGAAAAAAGCGTTCTAAATTAACTCTTATCAATTAATCAACCAAAATACAAACGATCAAGGTTTAAATCCAATGTAGCATTAAAACTAGTGAGATTGATGAATCTAAACAACACAAACAAAAGCGGTTGCATTTAATTCAGTCAAGTAATGTTCCTATGAATTAATAAATTCAAAAGCATAAATTATCAATCGTTGTTGCTTCACAAATTAGAGAGATCAAACAATTGCGGATTTAATATCTAATTTATCTTTAGTTTGTATGAAAATTACTAGGTGATCAAACTAATAATCAAACACACAATCATAGTAATCAAACACAAACAACCCTTGATATTCATAACAAAAATCACACAATGAAACGTATCAAAATCTCAAAAGAAAAATAAAACTTGAAGGTATGGTCTTCCTCAACCAAGCCATGAAGGGCCATGAAATTTATGCTCTAAAAGATTGATGACCGAGAAATAATGATGAACGAAAAGAATCTAAGAACAAGGGAGAAAAACCTAGCCGCCAAAACTTGTTCCACAGTTTTCTGTCGTCCTCTACTTCTGAATTTTGTGAGTTTTTATCTAATTAAAACCCTATAGTCCTTCCAATCTTTATTTCCTTTTGAAAAATACAAATTTCCTTATCTCGGGCGCTCGAGCGGATAAAATTTACCGTCTAGAGCAATATTTTCTGTTCTTGGAATTTTTGTTCGCGCGGGTAGCGCCTAGGCGCCACAGATCAGCGCCTAGGTGCTGATTTATTCATGTCCATTGCACAGCTGCTCCCTTTCTACAGCACAGGGGCGTTGCTCCTTCTTCTTCATTGGCGCAGGGGCACTGTTCGTTCTTTATTTTCACACGCGAGCAGCCAGATTTTATAGCTCAAGCACAAATACTTCTGTCTAGTTCTTTGTTTGGTCCTCGAACGCGCTAGAGCGGGTAAAATCTGCAGGTCGAGCGCGAAACTCTCTTTTTTTTTTCTCTTTTATACTCCTTTTCTTCTCTTTTGCTAAATATCTTCCTTTTTTCCTATATCAAATCGAAAATAATGATTAGGAACCATAAAACCAATTTAATCACTGCGATTCACCTAATCATAACCAATTAACTCAAGTAAACATAGAAAAATATAACCACATCAAAATCCACCACACTTAAACCTTGCTTGTCCTCGAGCAACACAAAACCAAAAAATATAGAAAAGAAGTTCGATCTCATATTTTTGAATGAAAATAACCATGATATACACATGTGTGTCTCAGCAATTAAATCGATGCATGATTAAGAAATACGTTAAAATTCTAACAACGGAACAAGTTTAAACCCCAAAAATTTCAAACTAGACATAGTCGTGAATGTATGTGTGTGTAAGGTCATCAACAAGTGTCATGCTGATATGTCGATATTTTTCTATGTTTACTTGGATTAAATGGTGATGATTAAGTTCATTTTGATTGGCTAAATTCATGTTATATTTCATAATCATTGTATGTGATTTGATATAGGAAAAGAGAATAAATGGAGCTAAAGATGGAAGGAAAGAGCCGAGATAAGAGAAGAATTACAAAGCAGCAATGGACAAAAAATCATTTTTAATTTTAGAGAAATCCAAATCCGATCTCCACCATTCAGAATAAAGTTCAAGATTTTTGAAGCAGCTGCCCAAATTTCAGCTCAATCCGACGGCTAGATCTCCGGATATGAATATTTCAAAATCGCTGCTCGCTGGAAAAAAAGTTGAGCGCTCGATCCGTCCAATTCAACAGATCGAGCGGGCACAGAAAGAAAAACTGGACAGAAAGTTGGCATAATTTGGGCGCTTGATCCACTGAACTCGCGTGCTCGATCGCGACGGACTTTTCCGAGAAATCCTTTTAAATTAGGAAAATTATTTCTTAAGGACTATAGTCTTTAAATACTCCTATAACTCAAAAATTAGGGGGCTTTTGATCATACTTAGACGGCTTGGAAAGTAAGAAACACATTGGAGGCTAGGTTTCTTCTCTCTTTTTTTAGATTTAATTTTATTTCATGAAATTTTCTAGGGAATTCATGAATATTTGTGGCTAAGTTTTAGTACTTGGTTGAGGAAGACAAACCCTTGAGTTATTTTATTTGTGAGATTCAGTTTTCTATTGTTTAATTCCAAATTGCGTATCAAGAGTTGTGTTAGAACCTAATGGGGGTGGATTTAGGTTCTATTGGCAACTTTAGCAATTTAAAGTGATTATGCAAGTACGCAAGCGGAAGACTTAAAGCAATCATATAAATGCGGTAAATAAATGCGTTAAGTGAATAAAGCAGTAAAAGAGATAAGAGATGTTTATAGAAGTTCGACGATAAATCGTCTACGTCTCCACTTCTTGGTTAAGATCGATTAACCAAAGATCCACTAGCACTTCGAACGTCTTGGCCTTGATGGCTCCAAGGATAGCCGTACAACTCAAGACGATCACCGCGCCGATACAACTCAACATACTTGGCCTTAAGGGCTCCAAGGATAGCCTCAACAATCACTCAATACACTCGGATTCACACACGAGTGTTTACAACAATCGAACAACCAACTCACAAATGATCTTATACAAACAACCCTCGATTTTTGAATATATCGCACAACTATCACTTTAACACTTGATGAAGAGGATATTGCTTGTAAAAAAGAGAGGAGATGAATTGATGATAGCAATGGCTTCAAATGACATGTATTTATAGTTGCTGATTCGGGATGGTTCGGAGCCTACGAACTGGTCTTCAGGTCGTCCGAAGTCTTCTGATTCAATTTCAAAATTATGCGGCTGATGAACTGTTCGGAGGTCCGAACTCGTCTTCGGATCGTCCGAACGGCTGCATTAAATTCATTCCGGCAAATTTCTTTCGACAAAATCTTCAGTGGCCGTAAAGTAGTTCGGGTCCTCCGAACATGACTTCGGGGCGTCCGAAGTGAGCATTTTGTGACCTCCGAGAGTGCCTCCGAGTAATATTAAATTTCAAAAAATCTTCGTTCGGACCGCCCGAACTAGTCTTTCGTGGCCTCCGAGCTTGTCATCCGAACATATTTAATTCTTAATAATCTTCGGGTGGTCTGAACCCTTCTTCGGACCGTCCGAACCTGGGCAATTTCGAACATTTAAATTTTTATCTCCAATTTTTTATTATCGATTCTTGCTTCCAATATTGTCCATACACAAAAATATTATTATCTGCAAATTTCTCACTTTAAACTGTTAGTAATAATTTAACTGAGTTTTGTAATCATCAAAATATAATATTTTGAGAATTGTTAATGCATTAAAAAAATTAATCTCATTACTCAAGATTTGTATTCGTTTAAGGCGTAACAATCTCTCCCTTTTTTATGATCACAAAACTTGGTTAAATAGGAGAAATAAAATATAAGCAATAGAGTAATAAAAATATATTTAAACAATTAATCAAATATTGTTTAAGCAATAATAAAACTACCCCTCAATTTAATAATTAATTATTTAACCAAATTAATTCTCCTCCTATAGGCCACGGTTTGGGGTCAGGTTGGTCAGGTTAGAACTGCCCAGATGTAGCATGCATCATGAACGGAAGTTTGGCCACTACTCATTGTGTGCGCGAGAAGAGGTGAGCAGTTCTAGAGCAGAGGCTTGTACAGGCTATAGGGCTCGAGTTAGGGGCTGGTTCCAGGTTGGTTAGGACCCCAATACCTTTGGAAAGGTTGTGCTAGCGG
Organism: Henckelia pumila; assembly: GCF_033568475.1. Taxonomy (NCBI): domain Eukaryota; kingdom Viridiplantae; phylum Streptophyta; class Magnoliopsida; order Lamiales; family Gesneriaceae; genus Henckelia; species Henckelia pumila. The sequence goes on from NC_133120.1 coordinate 146,614,145, forward strand.
GGCTTTGGCCGGTGGTGGCCGGAGTCATGCGGCCAAAGCCTCCAAAGGCTGCTGGTCGCGCACAGGCCACTATTCGGGCTAGGTTTGGATTTCTGAGTTTTATGCGGGCCGGGCTCAGGTCTTTGGGTCCGGGTTGTGTCTAAAATATAGTGGTTCAATTTAGTTGGGTCCAGGTCCGGGTTATATGAGTTGTACTCGGGTATTTTAAATTAAAAGTTCAAGTTAAAAAATTATGGGCTTTAGTTAGTTTTAAATAATTATTTGGGCTATTAAATTTTATATGTTGGGCTTATTTAATTATTTAAGTGAGCCTATTAGTTTTCATGGGCCTGGTGTCCATGAGAATTATTGGGCCAGATCTTGTTGGGTTAATTTAATGGGCTAGATTAAGTGAATGGGCCAGATTAAGTTGTTAATGGGCTTGAGTCATTTAATGGGCTAATTTATAAGTTAATGGGTCAGTCTAGGAAATTTATGGGCTTAAGTCTTAGGGGCCAGTAGCTTGAACAAGTCTATGAAAAAAATAAATAGTATGTAAATATATATTTAATTCTTGCATGTATTTTTATGTATAAGTATGATTTTATGTAAAATAATTAAATATATATTTACGGAATTTTTTTTTATGAAAGATGATATCATGAAGAAATTTCAAGTTCATGCATCATGAAAGAAATATTTTATGAATAATGTTGTGCATGTAAAAATATTTTTAAGGAAGTTGAAGTGAGCGTGTGACAATTATGAGATTAGGGATGGGATGCCTAGACCCGGAGCCCTTTCCATATGCTTACAGGACTGTGAGTCGGAATACTGGGGTCCGATTGCCTTTCCATATGATTTATGTTTTATGCGCCTATGGATCCAGCGGTAAGGGCTGCTGAAGTGGCATAAAAGGTGGAGATCCCACCGCCACGTACATTGGTTCATGAATTGATCAATCAAATATGTCACGGTTACACGACATTGATACAACCTCTATGAAAGTTTCAGTTTATGACATGTCATATGATATTATGTATAACGATCAAGCTCAAGATATGAATATATACTCGATGATGTTTACGAAACAGTATGATGATAATGTTTATGTTGATATATGATGATGATGATGTTAAGATGCAACATTATGTAATGTTTTTAATATCATGCATGTATAAGTATATTCACGATATTTTATATGATGTGTGCTTGCATGTGGTTTTATGTTGTTATGTAAGGATAGAACGTGTTGAGCCTCTAGGCTCACTAGACTTAAATGGTGTAGGTGAGCAAGATTCTAATGAGGATGTATATCCAACTGGCGGCGAGGGCATATGAGCATTCATGGCAGCAGCTAGTACCCGTGATCATAGCTTATTTTAAGATATTGATGTTTTGAGTTTAAATAGTTTTAGTTTTTGCACATGAATAATATTTTATGGATTTGCATGATGTTGAGATATTTTACGTATGCATGAATTGTGTGTGTTATATGGATTTGAAGAGAAAATTCGATTTAAGAATTTATGTGATGAGATTCTATTCATGAAAAGTTATTCAAGTTTAAGTATGTAATTTAATGATATTTATATACATGCAATATTTATATATTGTATATTATTTTATGAAAAAAATTATTTTAAGTATGGAATATATATTTGTATGGACATTTATATACATAGATAGTATTATTATTTTAAAGTAAAGAAATAGAACAAAGTATTAAAAAAAATTCAGTAGTAGTTTGGATCGTTTCAATATCTCTAGCGGATCCCATTTCTTCTTAGCTTGATTACTTCGAGAGCTATCCATGATGGCATCAGCCTATTTATTGAAGTTAGGGGTTAATCCTGGCCATCGAATCAGAGAGTTAATCAAAGGCTCGGAAGCAACCACACAGCCGACTAAGGAACCTCGAGAACTGAACCTTCGAGGAAACAAAACCATCCATTCAGGAAGTCACGCAGATTGAAATCTGGACCGTGTGTTGTGCCACCCCATTTCGCCCAACAAATACAAAATACATAACTATATTGGGCTAGGCTCGGAATCCGACCAGACCACATGGTCTAAACATCATACTTCTTTTAGATCAGAAAGGAGAGGAACTATTGATGCCCCCTAAAAATATTAAGGTCTGGTCCGATCCGAAGAGTTGTTTTAAAATCACTAGACCCTATTATGTTGAAAGCCCAAGATTGATGAAAACCCAAAAAATACACAAATCCGAGAATATTTATGGCCGAGCCCATGTGACGGAGTCCGAAAGGCCGAACCCTGTCTGGTAGAGAAAACGGCCGACTCGGGCTTAGTAAGGGAAGATTTACTCAAAACGCGAGAATATTGGATACACTTGTGAATCTCTAAAAGATAAAGGGAGATAGATCCCAATAAACTCGAGATTACGACGAGACTATTAAGTCGCCTAAGAGTCCTAGCCGGCATGAAAACTAATTCATGCCAAGAGTGGTCTCCTACCTTGGGTAGAATCCTACCCCAATAAGAATTTTACCCTAGCAAAGTAACTTACCCTTCTTGTTTATATAAATATCAGGTATCTCTAGTTTTACGCATTTAATTTTACTCACATATTTCGACTCATATTCTCTTGCTCTCTCAACTTTATTACGCTATTCATCTTCATAATCTGAGCACTAACTTAGGCATGAGAGGAGTCACGTCGAACACATCTTTGGTGCCCCTTAACCCTGTTTTTGCACAACTTTATTATCCGACCCGACCCGTGTATTGGAAGATTGAAAGATCCAGTATACCAGACAGAACCTGATGTAAAATTTTGGTTACATCAGTAAGATTGTCAGAAATATTCGAATTGGGTAAATCAAATCATATATGTGATGACTCATGTAACATTATAAAGAGGAGAAGACAAATTGAACAAACGATGATATTTTAAATTTTGGATGGAAGATACATTCGTTATTTCAACTTTAGATTTTTGAAACATAGGTGTTTATTTCTTTTTAATATTCATGCACCACATTTACTTATTGACGATATAAATGAGAGTACCTATAAATTAAATACTGACATATGAGGTATATCCTTTAAGAATGATATCACATCATCTGTAAGGGGTTGAAATGCTTAAAAAGCTTTCGCATATTTGTTAAAATATTCATTGAGATACGATTTTCGAGAAAACTATAACGTTAAGAAGATATGAATGGTGTGCAAGCTTAATTAGCTTGTAGTACTCGGGACCAAGAAATTTCATTGAATCCATCTATTAATTATGTAATATACTCATGATAATTATCAAAAGTTAGAAGTTTATAACGTTTAAAACAGATGTATGCTCTATATTTAAATAAAGTCAAATTTATTTGTTTGTTTTTGTCCCCAAAAATTCCAATTCGATTTCGGTAAAATAATATAATTTGGGAAGGTTTAAAAAATTAAAAACTTATCATTAGTTTATTCGCGCGCAGCTTTAAAAAATCATGAAAATTAAAAGAAAACTATATATATATTTTTTTACATTTATATAATTGACGAAAGTAAGGACAATTAATGAATGTCACGTATAATTCGATGACAACCAATGTGGATAAGGGATAAGATTGCAAAAGGACAGTAGCCAATGAGAACGTAGCAATCTCCGAATGTTTACCACAAATTTTTATGCAAAAGATATAATACCACTCGACTATATAGTTTCCACTGTCACTTTTATAAAAATTAAATTAAATTAAATTTTTTTGAGAGAAAACAAAAAAATGGCCTCAACAATGGCTGTCCAGCTGAAGACCCCCTATGGCTCGAGGGGATTATTGGCTCCTCCTAAGGGTGTTCCGGGATCTGCCTTCCGAGTTTCGCCTTCTACCAAGAGATCCTTCTCCGTCAAGGCCATCCAGGCCGAAAAGGTTCGAATTCGAATTCGAGTTTTTTTTTTTTTAATATATATAATTTATTTCAAATGACATTCGTCGTCTAACGAAATATCAGTTGCACATTGAACTTTGGCTGAATTTCATTTCTAATTATGTAATTGATTTTAATTTTTCTACTATTAATATTCATTGATAGGTTCTTGGTGCTTAAAGTTGTGGTAATGTTTGTGAGTATTTTGAGAAATATATTTGTTTACAAAGGTTTTTTAAATATGATTTATGTTTGTTCAGTTATTATGTATGTGAGATATATATTTAAATTACGAATAAATATATTAGATTATTAATAATAATATGTGAGTGATGTGTTAGGAGAATTATAAAATTTTACTAAAATTCAACATTTATATTAAAATATATCGATAATATAACCTTCAATTTTTTATAATGTATACAATTGATAATTGCATTATCATATTTGAATTTGTTCATGATTTACAAATTAAAATCCATCCATAATTTGCTCTTATGCGTATTAATTATTATCCTTTACTATAAGAAATGCACGTGATTACAATTATTATTGAACACTAATGAGTATTATTCCTCATTAAAATGTGTTAAATTGATAAAAATTTTACCAAAGATAATTTAGAATATTATTTCACGGTAAAAAAATAAAAAAAAAATATGAAAGAACATATAATTGTTACGTACCCATTAGCCATAGGCTTATTATTCCAGGAATTTCAAATTGATTTACATGGATTAATGGAGGTGGGTGTTGCAGCCCACATACCAAGTGATCCAACCCATCAACGGCGACCCATTCATTGGAAGCCTGGAGACCCCGATCACGTCTAGCCCATTGATAGCCTGGTACCTGTCCAACCTCCCCGGGTACCGGACAGCCGTGAGCCCGCTTCTTCGGGGGATCGAAGTGGGCCTGGCCCACGGATACCTCTTGGTGGGCCCATTCGCAGTGACAGGCCCACTTCGGAACACTCCCTATCACGGTGCAGCAGGCTCGCTGGCAGCAGGTGGCCTGGTGACCATCCTCAGCATTTGCCTGACAATGTATGGGATTGCTTCATTCAAAGAAGGTGAGCCCTCAATTGCACCAACTTTGACTCTAACTGGAAGAAAGAAGGAGGCTGACAAGTTGCAGACTGCCGAGGGATGGGCTCAGTTTAGTGGTGGATTCTTCTTTGGTGGGATTTCTGGTGTCGTTTGGGCTTATTTTCTACTCTATGTTCTTGATCTTCCTTACTTTGTCAAGTAAAAAATATGTTGTATATTAGAGGATTCATCATCATGCTCACTTTCATTAGATACCCGGCCCATATTATATGTTTGTGTTATGGTGATTGTGTGATGAATATAATGATTCAAGGAATGTTTGTTTATAGTTTTAATTGCAAATATGTGTATTACTGAGGTTTGGGAAATATAATGTTGTGTTGCATTTGGTTGAGGTTTTATCATATTCACGCACGCAGAATATATATAGAACACAATAATCTTTGTGTGTGCCATGTCTAGTACGTCGCGTTTTTAATGGATCAAGGCTTGATCGCATGCCTAAATCCATGTGCTTGGACTAGGCAGAGATCAGTAGCTAGTTAGGTAGGGGCATGACGCGGGCGAGGAGGCGCCATGGTTTTTTTTTCTGGTAATATTTCAAAATCCCGCATGTTTTTTTCTGGTAATATTTCAAAATTCCGCATGTTTAGTGATGCATTGATAGTGTGCTTGTGGTGATCAACTGGAGGACTAATTAATGTTCATTGGCTTTCTTGCTTGTTTTGTATATATAAGCATAGAAGCCATAGACTAGGCATGGTTTCTGATATTATTGGTTATGACGGAACCGTATGAGCAGACTCGTGACATTAGATTGCAGCCCTTTTTATTTTTATTTTTTCAAAAAAAAATTAATTATTTTTTAATTATTATATTTATTTGTTTTTTAAATAATAATTAAATATTTATTATATTTTATTTGTTTTTAAAATTATAAATAATAATTTAATTGTTTAATAATTAAATATTAATCAAAAAATTATTATAATAATTCATTTAATTTAATATTTATTTATTTAAAATATATTGAATAATACTAATTAATATATGTAAAATAAAAGAAATAAAGTCATCTTCAACCACAACATCATTTTGATGCAAGTTTTGCACTAAAAGAAATATTCCGAGAATATTCCTTTTGGTGTAAATGAGTTGAAGATGAATATTGTATTTGGTGCAAAAATTACACTATTTTAATGCAAAACTTGCACCAAAATGATGTTTGTGGAAGATGACTTTATAACGGTATTCTACCGTATCTTGATCACGAACGAAAATTCATTTGAAGTACCAAATATTTTATCTTATCATTAAAGCCCACACGAACGACCAAGTCCAACAAATTATACCATATGTTTTACTTGAATGAAGTTAGTTATTACTTAAATAATTACATATTTATTTATATAAACATTTTTTTTAAATGCTATATATACACGTTGGTTATACATTACTTTTGAAATTACGAAATTATTCTAATAAAGATATCTTTTCATTATTGCGATCGTATAATCGTTTGTGTGACCGAACGTGTACATACATGATGCAACATAACTTTTTTTTTTTTTTTTTTTTTTTTTTTTTTTGTGTTTGAGGGAGACTTAGGTAATGTTTTGGAGAGCTTCTAGGAAGCGCTTGTTTTTTCTTCAAAAAATTTTGAAAATTTTCGAAATTTTGTGAAGGAAAAGTTGAGAAATGCTTCTTAGAAGCTCTCTCAAACACTACCTTAGCGACTAATTTTGAATCAAATCAAATAATTTCTACTATAAATTAATCTTTTTATTTGAGGTTTAGATGGTTATTAGATTTGTTACTGGCATATTATTGATGGCTCCTAGTCTTGAATATTTTTAGAATCAAATCAAATAGATGAAATTTTTTTAATGAGTTGAAATATGTTAAAAATAAAAATAACTATCTGTTGAAAAAATTCATAAATATCTCCAAAAAAAAAAAACGCATTAAAAATAGTTTTTTTTATCATTTAAATTCTTTAATCAAAAAGATGTCTTTCATGCAATATTTAAACATCCCAAAACTTAGTTTTGAACATTAAATCTTACGCAAAATAATTAGCATCAAATCCTTTAAACATAACTTTTAAATCATTAATACATCACATAAAAACATTTAATTAAACATAGCTTTTAATTCATAAATAAATAAATGAAAACATTTAAAATTCATTTAATACTCGTGATTGGATTTATGGATTTTTCGGACGTTATATCAGTCATCCTGAACCCTGCTACCAATTGACGTTGAGTCTATGCTAAACTGAACTTCGACTCCCAGTCACGCTGATGCTCTCAGTCGTCCCTTGACTTCCAGTTGACTGAGACTTCAAGTCGAGGCAACGCTACATTATCAGTCGAGCTCATCCAATCGACTCTTGACATCCAATTGCTTATCAGTTCCAGTTGAGGTCCTCAAAGAATCTTAGCTGACTGTCCCACTCAATTAATCTCATTCAGTTCAGTCGAAGTGGACCAACTCTCACAATGTTGATTAAAACACAATCTAAATGAAATTCATTTATAATATGAATGACCAGTGATTTCAAAACTAAAATGAAGGAAACCAAAATTCGTTTTCCCGAGGTGAGAAAAATGAGAACCAGAAAAATCCTATCCCATCCGAATAACAAAATCCATCCCTTGTTTTTTTCAAACTACATGTATTGTATTTGTATAGTCTATATTTATGTACATATATATTTTTGATGTGATATTTATGTATACAGTAGTTTATATTCAATTTTTTTAAATAAAAAGACTAAAATATATTAGATAAAATTAGTTAAATCTAAAATATAATTATGATCCCGTGAGACGATTTGACGTTTTCATGTATCTATATTTATGACATAAATCGACATAATATCTATTTTGACGTTCTCATGTATCTATATTTATGACATAAATCGACATAATATCTATTTTAGTAAAAAAATAATATTTTTAACATAAAAAGTAGTTTTTTTTAAATCAAATCAAATGAGAGATTGGTTACAAAATTGAGTCCTGAAATCGTATAACAATTTTTTTTTTTTTTTTTAAAAATTATCACTAATTATAGATATATCATATATATAGATATCTGGATCTCCATCAACAACCAACGGTTTCCATGGCCATCTGCTTCTCCCATGCTTGTCTTCCATTTCTCAAAAATCGCAGCTCCACCAAATCAATTCCTCGAATCCTCCCAACGAAGAAGCAGCTCCTCATAACCTGCCAGTCTGGGAGTGATCCCGACGAGGTATTTGGTACACACCTTACATTAAGACAATCGCGAAATTTCATCTAAAATCGTGGTGGGTTTTGTTTTTTACAATGCTAAAAATTAGACTGGTTGTAGGGTTATTTGTTGGACGCTCCAGTTTCAGTGGGAGATGGGTTTTCCTTCAGTGGAGGTTACAAGTTCTTATATATGGAGCTTTTCTTTGATTTGACATTTATTTATGGGTTAATCTGTAAAATGAAGTTCACTTTCTTTGGGACAGGTAAATATTCAGATGAACCAAGTCCTGCTGACCAATGGTTCGAGCAAGGGAAGATTGTACGTTTAGAATCAAGATTAAGTGAAAATCATTTTCTTTGCTATGGATTCAGTTTAGAATCAAGATAAAGTGAAAATCATTTCCTTTGGTATTGATCTCTGCCACTTCATGTAAAGGAATATTCATGGTTTCTTGTATATATGCGTACATTTTTCATCCTACATCGATTAGCTGTGTTCTAGTACACAACAGAACTTTGTGTTGTTGTAAATTAAAAAAAAAGAGAGAAACTATGAAACAAGGAGAGCTGAGGAAACTATGTAGATTATAGATTAGGGATGGACAACTGATTGTGACCGAGGTGCTATTGTGCTAACATAAGCACCGTTTCAACAATGTGGAGACATGTTTCTCATTCCAGAGTGCATATCTCTTCATCATGAATGCTTGTGATGGTTGGAATATTTCTATACCTCTATTATGAAGTCAGTAAAATACTTCATTTGATTCATACAAGATTATAGTGTAAACTCGCGAAAGACATTTATGGACTTTTCCTACTTGCATTCTTAATTATCTTTCTTCACCTTGACTTGTTGTTGGTTCAAATCTTGTTTTAATTAATTCATGGGTGGAAGAGTTTGGATTGAGTTTTGGAACTTGTATCCAGTTGATCAAGACCACTTACTTTATCTTTGGAGAAAACGATATCTTACAGATAGCATTATTGTTAAAATCAAGTCCACTTACTTTATCTTTGGAGAAAACGATATCTTACAGATAGCATTATTGTTACTCGATTGTATATCATATTTAAATTTATCTCTCATGCTTAATATTTAAGTTTAAACATCTGCATTGTAAGTTTCTTGTAAGCCAAGATTGTTTTGCCTTTTTTGGATCAGTCTAAGATTGTTTTGCTTGGAATGAAATGAGGTCAAAATTTCTTTAAAATGATTCTTCGCCTTCTTCCTTTTTTTTTGTTCCTTCGCCACAAATCCCAGATCATAAATATATCTTTTCTCAAATTTGAAATCCGAGTATTTTGATGAATTTGAACTTATTCTATTTTGGTAATTGCAATTGGTCACTCATGGAGGTAAAAGCACATCCAGTTGCTGGTGGCAGTGGTGAGAAGGCTAAAGAACCGATTTTCGGACTTGCTATGGCTAGTTCTTCACAGGCCTCATCTGATTTGTTCAGGTAATTAGTGTAAAGGATTGTTACAGATTTTTAAGGCGGCGACAGAGTTACAAGTTGTGATTTCAGATATTGAGGATGCATTATTTGCAGGGATTACCAATTGAAACATGCTCATTTTGGTTAATAGATGGTTTTACGTCGAAAGCGGAAGCCCTAGCAATCCTCCCATTGTTTTAATTCACGGTTTCCCATCACAGGTCAGAATGTAAGATCTTTCAGTAGCATCAACCATCCTTTTGTAGGTTTGCCAAAGCTTAAAAGAAACTATGATCAGACATTTGAAAAACTTTAGAGGTTCAGAGGTTTCAAAAGTATGTTTCGAAAAATGTGAATATTTCTTGGAGTTTTGAGGAGATTCGGCCTTGCTGTAAGATAATAAAGCTAAGGATAATCATCGACTCTGACAAAGTACGGTACTTTATATGATCTTTTGAATGAAGGTGGGTCTTTGATTCTTCTCCAAAATAATTTATCAACTTCGGAACAAATATTATTTTGAAGATGGCAAGTTCATTCCCTAGATATTTTATCAAACACTCTTCTACATTGACTTGTAATCTGCATGATCAGTAACACAAGCTAACTACGTCATATGCATATAAGCTTAAGAAAGCGCTATTTTCATATCCTCTTTATGTAGAAACTCGTGTTTTACACTGAAAAACAGGGCTACTAATTTCATTCAGATCCATATGAAACTTGCTAAATATATAGACAAGTTTGATTGGTACTTCATGATGACCTGGAGCAGTAGCAAAATATATTTCATTATGTTATTTCGATGCTGTAACGAGAATAGCGCAATGATGCTGTTTCACTTTCTGTACTAGGCATATTCCTATCGCAATGTTCTACCTATACTCTCAAAGACTAACCGTGCTATTGCTTTTGATTGGCTTGGTAAGATTTATCCACTATCGTTGATAGCACTTATAGTTACCTCACGGTTGTGGTCAGACCAAAGGGTCTTGTTATGTATTTGAAGTTCTTTTTTGTTCCATAAATGACACATAAACATTTCATGGAAACAAAGTTCATACCTAAGTAAATTGCTGGTATTCTCGATAAAAGATTAGTACTCTTGATTGGCTTTGAATTTTACTTCTAACTTCTATAATGTTCTCTTGCTCGTGTTTTGACGCAATCATAATCCCTTTGTTGCATTCTCTATCATTAGCTGAAGTCTAAACTAACATTGTGATGTTCTTCTGTTTCCCAAGGATTTGGATTTTCAGATAAACCTCAACCAAAATATGGCTTTGACTACACTTTGGATGGTATGATCTTAAAGTACCTACCCTGCATAATATTATATTTGAAGTTGCGCTGTCAATTCTTGTAGAAAAGAAGAATGTTTTCAATGCCCTGAATTGTCGTCTGATTTGCAGAATATGTGGCGTCGTTAGAGTCTGTTATCAATGAATTCTCGAAAGATAAGGTTACCCTTGTTGTCCAGGTACATGCTTTTTAATTATTTTCGATTTTCGATAAATCAAAGTTTCCTGCCTTGTGGCATGAGATAGCAAAAAGTAATTTCGGTTTATGCTATTCTCTAAAGGGATATTTCTCTCCGGTCGTGGTAAGATATGCAAGCAATCACCAAGAAAAGTTAGATAAGCTCATTCTCCTGAATCCTCCAGTATGCTCGCGAAGTTCACAATTTATGCATATATTTTTTCCACCCTCATTTTGATATTTTATCTCAGATCTACATTTACCTATCCGTTGAGCATTAGATGTGCCTAAAATTTGTTTAAATCTTGTTGCTACAGCTGACAGCAAAACATGCCGAGCTTCCATCGACGCTGGCCATATTCAGCAACTTTTTGTTGGGGGAAATTTTTTCTCAGGTGGAAATATCAAATCATGTCGTTTACACTAACAAATTTGGAATTCTCAACTATCTTTGATTACTTCACATCATTTCTAAGCACTAAACTTTTTGGGTTTCTCTTCCATTGATTTGAATTTCGCCTACGTCAGGATCCTTTAAGAGCCAGTGATAAAGCCTTGACTAGCTGTGGTCCTTACAAGATCAAGGAAGAAGTCGCAATGGTTTACAGAAGACCGTACCTCACTTCTGGTTCCGCCGGCTTTGCTCTTAATGCAATTAGTAGATCGATGAAGAAGGAATTAAAGGTACTACTTTATGTTGAAAATGAGGAATTAAATCATTAATAGTTGCATCACGTCTGAACATTATCTCTTTTATGTGCCTAATAGAAACTAGCTTTTCATAGTTGGTTGTTGTAAATTCACAAGAAATTCAGATGTATGATAATTTGTAAACATTGAGTTGTAAAACCATGTAATTTTTTTAGCTCATATATCGTTTTTTGTTAGAGGCCTGGAGGACCAACCCAAACCCAATGTCAAGTTTGTTTATATTAGAAGGCATAAAAATCCCATTTAGTTAACACGTGTATAGGAGGAAATATAAAAGTCAGCATGAGGATTGCGTTGAGTTAGTTATCAATATTTTTCCATTGTACTACTAGCTTGGCTAGGGGGTTACAGATTCCAAAATCTGGGAGTTATTTGTTCTTCCGATTTATTTTAATTAATACAATCTTTTCATTATCGCTCCATCTCTTTTCTTTATTGTTATTGTTGAAATCCAGAGAACCAGCCTAACAATTGGTCTGACCCGCCCTTGAAGAGATGGCCATTACTCGCTCGGAGGCTCGAATTGAAGTTCTTGAGAAATTGAAGTTCTTGAGAAATCGGTGATTGACATACAGGAGAGTATTAGTATCTCAGAATCACAAGCGAAAATGGCCGACTCACATACCCGATTGGAGCAGTGGTTGTTTGAGAAGACCACAGAGGATCGCGACGTCTCCTTCATCCCTGAGAAACAGCAGAAAATGGGAGAGGACGATGGAGGGGTGCACAAGGAGGAAGCTCGTGGCTCTTGTGGTGAAACCAAGGGATTTGTTGATTATGAAATGCGTATGGTGTTGCGGAAGGTGGAAATTCCAGGATTCGATGGGATCGATCCTCGGGCTTGGCTCGGTCGGGCAGAATTATATTTCGAGCTTCATGACACACCGATGCAAAATCGCCTCAAATTGGCTCTCATTCACATGGAAGGGCCAGCATATCACTGGTTCCAGTGGCTACGCCTGAAGATTCCGAACCTCACTTGGGAAAGGTTTTCGGAAGACTTGATTCGCCGATACGAAGGGAGAAAAGCAGCGAACCCTTTTGTTTTACTATCCTCCCTAAAACAAGATACCCAATCGGTTGATGCTTGCATTGAGCCATTTGAGGTGTTACTTGCTCAGGTGGGTGATCTTCCGGAGGATCAATGCCTAGGATATTTCCTGTCAGGGTTGCGGGAGGAAATCCATAGGCGGATCGGCATCCACGACCCTTGAACCATCTTGAAGGTGATGGATTTGTAAGGGCCATTGAAGAAGAGATGTTTGGATATCAGGGGAACCATCGCGCCTGGTCGCCGACAATGGACTCCCGTTGGAACAGAAGTGGGGATTCGTGGAATGGGCCTTCGGGCCGTTCCAACTCTTGGGATAAAGACAGGCCTAAACCCAATTCTCTTTTTAATCCCACTTTGGGTCTGGGCCCAAAATATGAAAAGGGGGCTGGGGCGTTAAATCACATACCCCAGCCCCAATTCTCTTACACTGCCTCTCGACATTCATCATCGGCTGGTGGGAGTGCGACCATAGATCGTGGTTCTGTGCACAAGGCCGACAATCTCAAACAACGTGACGGTAAAATTGTTTCACACCAGGAGTATATGCATCGTCGTGAGAAGGGGCTTTCCTTCAGATGCGGCGAACCGTTTCACCCCCTCCATAAATGTACTCACAAATCCCTACGTGTTACATTATTGGCCGAGGATGAAGACGCGACGAGTTAGGCGACGACCAACAGCGGGCTGGTGCCGAAGGAAGTAAGGTTGGGGGGGAACCTAGCAAAGAGTATGGGACATTGGACTTACCACTTTTTCTGTCAACGGGTTCTCCCATCCCCAAACGATGAAGTTACGGGGAATAGTGGCCAATGAACGGGTGGTGGTGATGATTGACAGTGGTGCCAGCCACAACTTTGTCTCGAGGCAGTTGCTCGAGAAATTAGGACTCCAAATTGATAATTCAGTGAGATTTGGGGTGCTGCTAGGTGATGGGTGCCGGGTTGCTTGCCAAGGTATTTGTACTCAGCTGGGGGTGGATTTAGGTACGTGCAAGTTGACAATCGTGGGGTATTTATTTGAACTATGCAGTGTGGATGTGATATTGGGGGTGGGCTGGCTGCGGACCTTGGGAGAAGTTACTGTGGATTGGGGGAAGATACGGATGAAGTTTCAGCAGGATGGGAAAGATGTGGTTTTACAAGGGACCCGACCCTTCAACGATCACTGGTCTCTCTTCGCTCAATCGCTAAGACCACCGATGTTGAGTTCTGTGCTGCTTTGTACTTCCTACACAATACAGAGATGAAGGCGACAGTGGACGAATCAGGGTCTGCCCGGCCAGCAGTGGTCCAAAGTCTCTTACAGAAGTATGCGACGGTGTTTGACTTCCATAGAGGGCTACCCCTGAGAGGAGCCAAAGCCATGCCATTTGAATTAAGGAGGGATATGGGCCAATTCAGGTGCGCCCTTATAGATACGCACACTGCCAAAAAGATGAGGTCGAGAAGATCGTGGCAGAAATGCTGGCAGCGGGGGTGATACGACCAAGCCAGAGCCCCTACTCCAGCCCTGTACTCCTCGTAAAAAAGAAAGATGGGAGTTTGAGGTTTTGCGTGGATTATAGAGCACTAAATGATATTACCATTTCAGATAAATTTCCCATTCCGGTGATCGACGAACTAATGGATGAATTGCATGGGGCTGCCTACTTTTCAAAATTGGATTTGCGTTCGGGTTACCATCAAATAAGGTACAACCCTCCGATGTACGAAAAAACAGCATTTCGCACTCATATGGGACATTACGAATTCCTCGTGATGCCCTTCGGGCTTAAAAATGCTCCTTCAACGTTTCAAGCTACTATGAATGAGGTATTGCAACCATATATTTGCAGAAGTTCGTATTGGTTTTTTTCGATGACATACTAATTTACAGCAAGGGATGGGAGGAGCATTTGAGTCATCTCGAATTGGTGTTGGAGGTAATGTTGGCGGAGAAGCTACTGTTGAACCATAAAAAGTGTGGGTTCGGGCTTCAGGAAGTGGAGTACTTGGGTCATCTGATCTCAGCTTTGGGCGTTGCGGTTGACCCCTGGAAAATAGATTGTATTCGCACTTGGCCTCGACCCGTGAATGTGAAGGGATTGCGAGGATTTTTAGGGTTAACGGGGTACTATAAAAAATTCATCAGGAATTATGGTAAGATAGCTAAACCCCTGACAGAGCTACTCAAAAAAATAATTTCAGATGGAATACGGAGGCCGAGAATGCTTTTGAAGAATTGAAGGAGGTACTCAGTTCTGCTCCTGTCCTACAGTGACCTAACTTTGAGAAGGACTTTGTAATTGAATGTGATGCTTCTGAGAGGGGTATTGGGGCTGTGCTATCCCAAGATGGGAAACCCCTAGCTTTTTACAGTAAAACATTAGCTGAAAGAGCCCTAACCAAATCCACATATGAAAAAAAAATGATGGCTTTGGTATTGGCTATTCAAAATTGGCGTCCCTACCTGTTGGGTCGCAAGTTCGTGGTTATGACTGATCATAAATCGTTGCGATCATTGCTACAACAACGAATCACCACACCCAACCAACAACACTGGTTGGCGAAATTGATGGGTTATGAGTTTGAGATTAAGTATAAGGCGGGAATAAACAACGGAGCAGCAGACGCCTTATCCAGAAGGGACGAGGCACTCGACTTCTGTAACTTATCAATGCCACGTTGGGGGGAGTTTGAGAAACTGAAACAAGCAGTGCATGATGATCCGGTGTTGTAGCGGGTGATCCAGAGGGTGCGTGCAACCCCAGGGATCAGTGGGCCTTATACTCTGACCAATGGAAATTTGTTACATAAGGGAAGACAGGTGCTGCCTAAGGGTCTGTTTGGGTCCAGAAAATTTTGGCTGAATGCCATGCTACCCCATCGGGGGGGCATTCAGGGGGGTTGCGCACACTAAAGCGGGTGGCAGGACAGTTCTATTGGGTAGGGATGAAAGCGGATGTCCTTCAGATGGTAGCTGAATGTGATATATGCCAGAGACACAAATATCAAGCCACAAAACCACCAGGGTTGCTACAACCCCTTCCGATACCAGAGGCAGTGTGGGAGGATGTGTCCATGGATTTTATTATGGGTTTACCAAAATCTCGGGGTTTCGAGGTGATAATGGTAGTGGTGGATAGATTAACCAAATACAGCCACTTCATTTTGCTCAAACATCCCTTCACGGCTAAAGGAGTGGCTGAGCATTTTATCAAGGATGTTGTTCGTTTACATGGGGTCCCTCGCTCCATTGTAAGTGATCGTGACCCAATTTTCATGAGCACGTTTTGGACCGAATTATTCAGATTGTATGGGACCAAATTGGCGATGAGCTCAGCATACCACCCGGAGTCGGATGGACAAACAGAGGTGTTGAATCGATGTCTTGAGACGTACTTACGATGTTTTTCATCTGAACAACCCAAAGAGTGGGCTCATTGGGTTCCCTGGGCAGAATATTGGTATAATACTACTTACCATAGTGCAGCGGGGATGACACCATTTGCTGCTGTGTATGGGCGGCCACCCCCTGTGTTAACACAATTTGTACCAGGGGAGACAAAGGTAGCGGCAGTGGGGCAGGAGCTGAGTGACAGAGATGAGGTGTTGCGGCATCTCAATATAATCTACAGAGGGCTCAAAATAGCATGACCAGATATGCCAACGCTCACAGAAAAGAGGTGACCTTTCAGGTGGGTGACGTGGTCTTTTTGTAGCTGAGACCTCATAGACAGCAATCAGTGTGTAAAAGAGTATTTCAAAAATTTGCCCCTCGGTATTATGGACCTTTCGAAGTGTTGGCAAAGGTAGGGGGCAGGGCTTACAAACTACAGCTACCAATGGGGTCCAAAATCCATCCCGTATTTCATGTGTCACTGCTAAAGCAAGCAGTAGGAGCAGGGTACACCGTACAGGAGATTCCACAAGGCTTGGAGGCTGATTTCATTTTGGGGTTTGAACCCCACAGGGTGTAGAATGGGGGCTGAAGACAAGTTGCAAGTACTCGTGCAGTGGAAATATAAATCTACAGATGTGGCAACTTGGGAGGATGCTGCAGAAATGGCAATTTAGTTTCCTCACTTTAGCCTTGAGGACAAGGCTAATTTGAAGGGAGAGGGTATTGTTAGAGGCCTGGAGGACCAATCCAAGCCCAATGTCAAGTTTGTTTATACTAGAAGGCATAAAAAACCCATTTAGTTAACACGTGTATAGGAGGAAATATAAAAGTCAGCATGAGGATTACGTTGAGTTAGTTATCAATATTTTTCCATTGTACTACTAGCTTGGCTAGGGGGTTACAGATTCCAAAATCTGGGAGTTATTTGTTCTTCCGAATTATTTTAGTTAATACAATCTTTTCATTATCGCTCCATCTCTTTTCTTTATTGTTATTGTTGAAATCCAGAGAACCAGCCTAACAATTTTCCTATCCTAATCGCCTACTGTAATTTTCTTAAATTTCATTATTTTCATTTATTTGGCAGGCTTCTGTGGAAGAGATGAGAAAAATACTCACGGGAGCAAATTGGAAAGTTGAGACTACTATTTGCTGGGGTCAAAGAGACCGCTGGTTAAGTTATGATGGTGTTGAAGATTTCTGCCGCGAATCTAAACATCGATTAATCACAATTCCTACGGTGAGCATACCTTATCAACGACTCATTTACATTCAGAAAAGAAACGACTATCATCATACAAAATCATACTCCATTGCTGTTGAGTACCAAGTCGTGCAAATGATCTCATAAAGAGTAGTTTTAACTGAAATCTGGAATCTTACTCAACATATCATCAAGGGATTTATTGCATTGGATTTTTTTTATCATGCGTGTATCGTTTGAAGCCAGGCTGCATCGCTATTGTTTTTTCAGGCAGGGCATCATGTGCAGGAGGATTGCAGCGAAGAAGTAGGAAATCTCATCGCTGGGATCGTTGGCAAACGAACGCGGACATGATACTATTTCCAGAATGGTTCACCATTCCATCAAGTGGCCATGGTTCTGGTCTTGATTATCAAATGTAGCAAATTTTTGGTCATATTACCATTTTTACCATCTAGATAAAGGTGGATTTGCGAAAACAATGAAAGTAATTACGATATGTAATCTCATACAATGAATTGCAAATTTCTTGCATTATCGAAATTTCTGCAATAGGATGAAGATTTCTCCAATACATTGAGACTGTCAGTGAACTTGACAATCCAATCAAAGTAAAACGATAGTCTAAAGTGCTCATCCACTAATAAACAAGACCGCAACAAAGTCACTACGAGCTAATCTTTTTTGTGGCTTAACAAAACTCAGGCTCAAAATTAACTTCTACAACTAGTCGACTACGTTGGGCAACGTTGTACAAGCAAAAAGAAGCAGAAATGAGGCTCGACTATAGCATTTCAGCCAAGAAGAAATCGTTCGTAGAGGCCAAACATTTCTGCTCGACTATAGCTTTTCAGCCAAGAAGAAATCGTTCTTAGAGGCCGAAGATGTACGGCATCAGTACGCGATTAGGCATTGATATTCTCGATGGAAGCACCTTTATCCATCCTTTTCACGATACCAGCTATGACCTGATCATTATCAACAAATGTCTCAGAAGAAATCAAGAGCTTTTTAGCACTTACAAAATTCTTCATGGTAGTGACTCGTACCTTCCCAGGTCCTAATTCATAGCTCTTTGACAATCCTCTGCTTAATAGACTCTTCACTGTCGTCTCCCATTGAACTGGAGAAGTTACCTGAAGTTGCAGAATAATAGGAATGATTCGGAAGAATCCAGCTTTTAGGCTCAAAGAACCATATTCATAGGCCTGCGAGGGGTGGGGAAGGCGAGGGACGAGCTGCGCTACTTCTAAATAAATTAAACAAATTTGTTTTTACTGTAGGGATGGGTCCATCCGTCTCTGAAGTTGCCAGTTTACCTGACGAGCAAGTATTTTTTTAATTGTTTCGGGATCTGCATGTGGTTCTGCATCAACATTAGATATAACTGGTATTCTGGGAACACGAATTTCTGTCGACGCCAAAGCAGCCTCTAGTCTTGATACAGCTGGTTCCATAAATCTAGTGTGGAAAGCACCAGCTACAGCTAATCGGACCTGTTAAAAAGGAAAATTTATGTGGCTAGACATTAAAAGACTATTATTATCTGAAGATAAAATATGTCCAGAGGTAATAAACAAAGAATTTACCGCCATTCTAGCCTTGAATGATTTTGCTTTAGCTTCCACAGCTTCAATTCCTTTAAGTCCTCCAGAGACAGCATAATTTCCCTATGAGGACAATGCATCTTAAATAAAATGTATACTTCCACAGGATCAAAATTAAGAAAAGTAACAGTCTAAAATTATTGCATAGCCAAATATATGCACATTCTGATTGGAGATCCAAAGGAGGATACCAACTTACAGTGCACAAGAAATTTGCGATTTGAACTTTGTTTGCTTCATCTACTTCCTCATTGGCAGCATCACAAAGCTCTTGAACCTTTGCAGAGTCTAGACCAACAATACTAACCATTGAACTTTTAACAGCATCAGAAGCATCCTGATGAAGCAAAAGAAGTGGCATTTCACACTAATAAATTTGTTCACAATAGGAAAAAGCATTGCTACGCATGTGAAAAAAGATTGTTTTTATGATTATCCAACTAATTGAGCATCACGTTGATACCTAAATATTTTTATTTCATTGTTAATTTGGTAAATATAGTTGATGCAATGAAATTTACTTATACGTCAAATTCGAATAGGAATTTATATTGGCTAGCATTGGGTTCTACGTAATTTAATATGGTCAAGTCATATTTTGCCATAGAAAACAATTATACAACCATACATTTTTAACATAAAAACTCTTATAAGACGATTTCACGATCAAGTTTGTGTGACAGAATTCCAACCCAATCTGCTCATGAAAAAAATATTATTTTTTATTGTAAAAATATTACTTTTCACTAATTTACAGATATGGAATGTATCGACTCATCTCACTGGTATAAATCCATAAGACCGTCTCACAAGAGACTTACTCTATTTTCAAGAAAAAAATTTATGTTCATAAGTACATTAGTAAAATTTAATGTGATAATTAGGTATGAATCTATTGTATGTTGTTTATAAATAAGCATCCATTCCATTGACACTAAAAGAATTTCAAACATTCATCTTAAAATTTAACGGGCCATATATTTTTTTCTTAATCACTCCTCTTTCATATTGTTACCAATTCAGTATGTATATTATTTTAGTGAGTGTATAGTTAATTATTTTTGAACAACTTATCTAAAATTTTATTTAATCATAACCTATATCTAATTTGTCTCGTTTATGTGTTGGATTCTCAAATCATCTAATACATCAATTAAAATCAAGTACAATTATGACTCTAAAATATGATATACATCTAATATAACGTTAGATACCACATTCTTTTTAGTATTCCATTTGTTATATTTCCACCACATCGTTAAAAACATAGAACATAGCTATTTTTATAGACACAAAAACTCTTGTGGGACGGTCTAACGAGTCAATTTTATGAAACGGATCTCTTAGTTAGGTCACTCATAATAGTTTTTATTGTAAATATGGGAATTGTTGACCCATCTCTCACAAGAGACCTACACTCTTATAGAATATTAATTTGTTCCTCGTATTTTCCAATATATGACTTTAATCATATATCATATATTATATATTTAATCTCTTTGAATATTCATGTGTTCATTATTTATCTTAATTGCTTTAATAAGACAAAGATTGACTATATAATTTACATCATGCTCTTGAATAAAGCAATGAATAAAAGTTAAAACAAAAAAACGTATAATTATTATACACGCTCTTGATCATGACTTTTTCCTTGATTTATCTTTTAATAAAATTAGGGCAAAGATAATATTTTATTGTGCTGCTTTACATATTCTTGTCAAAATTTGAAACTAAAATTATCAATGAACTAAATGTATATTTTAATTCATTATTTTCATCATATGCAAAATTTTGCATAAATGAAATATAAATTATTTTTACATTTCAGTGATACATGTATTTTTATAATCAAGTCTCTATATTTTTTAGATTTCACCAATTATTATAAAATATATTGTCCATGTAACATAGTGTCAAACGCTTTCTGTCTCAGCCTTTGTTTAACCATTGTATAGGTTGTATGATTTATTTTTATGTCCGAAACAACTAATTCATTTATAAATTTTATATATTAAGCACGACTCCTAAATATTTAATTATGTTAGGACAGGAACAAATTCATAGATGAATATCATTTGGAAAAAAAAAGTTCTACACCATATCTATCAACCAATCTCTAGTGATAAAGTAGTAAGATTAATTTAAATGAAATAAGTGTCAGTCGATGCATTTGCCGACATTCAATAAATAAGCATAATATACATTCAAAATCACCAATTGTGCGTTTATATAATTGAGATGATTCTCCAAGTACACAATAATTTTATATTTCATCTTTGATCCTAACTTTTGGTGTTCATTTCCACCCAAAGCCCATGCAATAAATCCAAACAACACACAATTTAAGGGCGGAATATAAAATTCACAATGGAAAAATTTTGTCCTTCTATTCGCACTTCTATAGATTTATTATTATTATTATTATTATTATTATTTATTTATTTATTTATTTATAGATTATAGATAGAATATATATACATGAATAGGATAGTTTTAGAAGTACCTGCATGGCTTCACCCCTTAATTTAACAAGTTTCAGCCCATCCTCGAAGCTGCATCATGAAAACAAACCATCAGAAACACTTTCAACATAAGTTATTGCACATGTTGCCACACAGTATATGAAAACCAATCCAAGGATGGTATCCACAATGCAATCATCACAAATTCGAGCTATAGCATAACATTCCCTCAGAAATTTAACCTGAAAGCTCCAGCAAATGCAAGAGCAGTGTATTCTCCCAAACTCAATCCACATGTCACATCCACAGAGTCAATTATTTCCTTCCCACCATCACGAGCTCGGAGTACCTCAACTGCAGCTAAACTTGTCACATAGATAGCTGGCTGAGCAAATGGATTAAAAAAATCAGTTATAACTGAACTTTTATATAACCAGAATTATGTCCGCAGGTTAACAGGTATAATTATGAGGATGCATTTCCAAAGAAAAATGTCTGATCACCCAAGAGTGCACCTGAGTTTGTGTTTAAATGAAGAGGGTTCAAGAATCACTTCAGATAGGACTATATAATGCATCTAATTTTCGAAAAAAATGATACCGCATAAGAATATTTCTTTAAAAAAGTGTTAATTTAAATGCCATTTTACTTTTATAATAAAACCCAATGTTTCACAGCATCATTTTCCAGTAACTTTCTGATGAATAATTGACTCAACTTGATTGGATTAAAATTTAGAAATTAGAATCTTATATGTAGGAAATTGTAGAGTTTATTTCCCAGTTACTGCATACTAAACGAGCTTTTCTATTGTTTGTTGCATTTTCTGAAAATGCATGATAGGGTCGCACAAAAAACATGACAACTCCTATAGTGGAGGGATACCTGGCTTAGGACAGTGCTGTCAAGCTTTTCCTTTGGTCCATTAATGCAAATATCCAAAATGTCGAACCTTGACGAATGTAAACAGTTCATTACAAATGCATACTAAAACTACATATGAAACACCTCCCTACAATTCAATTGAAATTTTGCTTTAAAAAGAGATGCTATAGCCTATATGTACATAAATGAAAGAATTAATCCACAGTCAAACAGCCTGGGAGCATAGATTTACTCCACGAGCTGATTAAGGAATTTTATCAATGCTGTGACTTAAGGCACACTTTTATTACCACATATACTTCTCTTACAAATGGAAATTCACGGTGAGTGCAGATCTGTGGAAAGAGACAATAGATTGAGCTCAAGATGTCAAACAATGAAAGATTAAATAGATGTCTTATTCTTAGATTTCCTAAGATATGCAGGACTATCAGAAGTTATGAGGTCCTACACTCCACATTTCAAAAATTTCTCAAAGCGTCAAAATTTGAATTTTGAAAAACGTGCACGACATGAAGTTGGATATACCCCAAAATATCATTGGCTCTTTTGTACAGTTCAGCAGCAGCAGGCACTTTTTGAGCCTCCATGCCCATTCCAACGGCTTGCGCACCCTTCAAATATGAAGATAGATACAACTAATCATGTCATACAGTGTTACAGCCAATGCAATCAATTATTACATCTGACTAGGTGTTGACTTCGAGTTCAATCTACAAGGAAATAATACTCATACTCAGCACATTTCCAGATTTAAAAATAGACAATCTTAAACTCTACTCTTCTGAGAGATGAAACATTCTTAATATTTTGCCTTTTGAATCAAATCATTGCAAAAATTATAAGTAAATGATAAAAAATCACAAAGTGCAGCAATTTATTTATTGTCAGCACCTAAGCTGGACCTTCATTTCCTATGTCGGCATGAATAAAAGCATTATATTCAAAACACAGATTAAAAAAAGAGATTTTTGGGCTAAACAGAAATAGCCCGTCATTCTACAAGGAAACAAAATCCGAACTTGGAAAATATACGATAAGTAAATCAAAAATGATATCTTGTTCTGCCTTATCCACTATAAAATTGGCGATTCAACAAGAAACATTGAAAAAATATAAAGCTTCAACATCAATCCTTGAGTACTGATTAGCACTCAAGCAAACATCAATACAAAGAAAATGTAATAAATACAATTCAATTATCAAGATAAATTTTTCCCAGCTTTCAAAATAAAAATTAACCAAACAAAACGTAATAATGCGTAATGCCACTGGCATCCTCGATCCACAGAAAATATAAATAGTCCAAAAATGTAATCGAAATCATACCTGACCAGGAAAGAGGAAAGCAGAAGAAGGCTTGTAGTCTCTGAAGAGCGCATCATCAACGGGAGCCTGAGATCCGACGGCCACGCTCATGAAAACCCTTGATTTTCCCGAATTCAACCGAGAAATCCTCCGAATCTCATTCTTGAAACCCAGATGACTGTAGCTTCTGCAGGATTCGGGAGCTCCAAAAGCGCATTTCTTGAGAGAAATAGAAGGGAGAACAATGGAGGAAGTCATCCGGTATAGAGATGAGTGACTGAAGCGAACGAGATCAAGTGGGAATCGATGGCTGTGGTGGAGAAATGCATGCATTAGCCAGCGGAGTTTGCATTTATTTTAGTGTAGGGCGGATTTTACAAAGAAATAGCTTCAAATTTCTCGTCAGCTTAAATATATCTTTTGGCCATTGATAAAAAAAAAATATATCTTTTGGTCTAATATTTTTCTCGTCAGCTTAGTTTGGCAAGGCTATGGTAGTGCAGTCAAAACCGGTAATTGGGGTTTTTTTAAAAATAATTTCAAAAAATATAAAATTTCAAAATTTTGCTGCGAAAGTTGCAACGGTTTGCACGTGGGACTGTGCATGTTGCAAGTCTCCATGTGAGCTCGGTCTATGCTGCCTTTACTGACAGTCTGAACTATCCATCAATCGTCACGTGGAATTTAATTTATATTTTTTTAAAAAGCTGATACATGATGTTCTCGTGTCCTTAACTCTTCTCTCTCTCAAACCCAACCATGGTTGAGGGGTGATTCAAATCTAAACATAGCTAAAATCTCTGTCGTCAAACCATTTCTCTTGGGGTCATTTTCTCGGTCATGATCTACTCCACCGGTGATCCGCCGTTGCCGCCCAGATCTCCGCCAACGAGTCCGATTCTGAGTCCGTCTCCGACTCCTTCCGCCCCAGACTCCATCAGTGACTCCACAGGTGAATCTGAATCCAACTTTTTCCGCTTCAGATCTAAACATCGATAATTGAAATCTCTCTGTCAAACTATTTCTCTTCGGGTCATTTCTCATCAAGGTCAAGATCCACTCCACCGGCCCTTTCGGTGACCCGCTGTTGATTCACAATCTATCGGGTCATTTTTTGACTCTGACGCTGACTCCCTCGGCCAGGTGAATCCACTTCATTCCCTCACATTATTTTCACACATTTATGATTTCTTTAAGGTAGTGAGAGACATATTCATAAATGTAGTTCATGATATTCTGGCATGATTCTCACATTTTACAGTGTTTCCTCTTTCACTTTTGCACTCTCACTCAACCCATCCTTTTTCTTATGATCCGTCCTTTACATTACAGTACAAAGAATGTTGGAGTGTTTCAAGGTTTCGATGTTGAAAAAAAGAATAGGAAAAATATCATAGTAAACTGAATTAGTTGACGAGCCAAACTAAAGACGTAAATTGGATATGCTCAGAACCAGACTGAAGTGCTACCTAAACTGAGTTGACTTTGACCAGAGCCAAACTGAAGTCATCAATTGGTCAAGACAACCAAATCGAGTTTACTAATTAAACTGCATTTAATTTAGGGAACTAAACTGAATCAGTTAATTTACCATGACCAAGACTGAACCCAAAACATCAGTATACCTCTTGCGGATAGAGTTTCTCGTACATAGCTGGCACCACAAAGCTACAAAGCCATAGTGTACCTTCGTAACAGAATAGTACGATGTCGCAGTACGGAAACAATTTGAATTTAAAGAGCTGTTACAATCCATGCCTATAAATACAAGATCTATTGACAAAAGAATGATCTTCTCCACGCTCTCAACAATCAACGCTCTCCATTGCTAATATACAGTCGAGAAAAATGACTCAAGAGTGATTGAAGAAAACTGATCAAGCACACACGCATAGATATATTTGATCAAGTGTAGGATCACTTGGTGCCAAAGCTTATCGAGTTGTAAACATTGTGATAGATGAGTTTAGTTGTAACAAGAATCAGTCGAGGACTGAGTTCTTGAGATTGAGTCTAGGAGTTCTAAGATAGGCATTTGGGTAAGCCCTAATCTTGGATAGGTCTGTTGCAAAGTGTTGTAATAGTCAAAGTCCTCTAGAGTGAATCTTTCCGAGGTGGAAGAAGAGGCGACGTAGGAGAGCTTAGCTTTGAACATCATAAACAAATACTTGTGTTCTTATTTCCCAATTTACACATATTTCAGTCGAGCACACCCACTCACACACAAATCCAGTCTGGAAATTTGTTATAAGTTCTAATATTTTAGTTGACATCTTTCCACACGTTATATTTGTTTGCCAATTAATATCGACATACGATAAATGAAGCAGTTCAGTTGACCAACCTCAACTGAACTCATTTTAGCATCTTTGGTGGTCGATTGTTAATTGAATTCAGTTTAGGAATACCACACCCCATCAACCCGATCCTAACAAGTGGTATCAAAAAGAGGTTCCTTCTCTTCTCTAAATGTATTTCAAATGGCTACTATGAGTGAGATCGCCAACAGCTTCTGGTACAATACTCTAGACAACTGCACTTCCAAGACTGTTGAGACATGTTATATGCCTAAGAATATTTGGCATCATTTTATCAATCTAGGCGATGAAGAGATGAAGAATGAGGAAAGCAGGAGTCCATTGATTAGAGATGCATCTGTATAGACCACATATCCTCCAGAACCAGATGACAAAGAAAGCACAGACGCGATAGTCAGGTGTCGCCTCAACTCAATGAAGCTTTGCTCACACTCAGCCGAACAGAAAAAAAGAATATCTTTCTTTGTCAACTGTGTCAATGATCTATCAATTTGTGAGAAATTCTCGATGAACCGTTGACAGTACCCTGCCAATCCCAAGAAACTACGAAGCTCAGAGTTTGTCGCTGGATGTGACAAATTTAGAATAGCCTTTGACTTACTCGGATCCACTGAAACACCATCCCGTGAAATGACATGACCAAAAAACACCACTCGGTCAATCCAAAACTCGCACTTGTTGAAGTTGGCGTACAACTGCTTCTCTCGGAGAATTTGCAGTACAATCCTCATGTGCTGCGCATGTTCATTAACACTGAACGTATGTACTAGGATTTCGTCGATAAACACCACGAAAAACATAGCCAAATACTCTTGAAAACCCAGTTCATCAAATATATGTAGACTTTAGGTGCGTTCGTCAATAAAAAAAAAGGCATCATTAAGAACTTGTAGTGACATACCTCGTACGAAACGCAGTCTTCGGAATGTCCTCATCTCGGACTCACAACTGATGATAACCTGACCTGAAGTCAATCTTGGAATACACTGATGTACCCTGGAGCTCATCAAACAGATCATCAATGTGCGACAAATGATACTTGTTCTTGATCGTCACTTGGTTCAATTATCTGTAACCAATATAGAAATTCATGGACCATCATTCTTCTTGACGAATAATACTGGCTCTCCATAAGGCGAAACACTCGAACGAATGTGAAACATCTACTACTAATAAATGCGGAATTTTTTTTTTTTTTTAAAATAATACTAAGTAAAATAGATGTACATACATGCCCATACATATATGCACAAAATAAACAGATTTAAAAATAACATAAATAAAATGCAACATTCTTACTTAAATAACTGAGTCAAACTTAAATAGAATACTGTCAAACAATCCACTTAAAAGTTTGCATGCAATAAAATTATTTAATAAAAATAGTACTAAAATTCACCACTGGAAAGACAATAAAGAAATAAATAAGAAACAGAGTTTTAAAATTCTTAAAATATTCTCAAAGACTCAGCCGGC
This sequence comes from Henckelia pumila, assembly GCF_033568475.1. NCBI lineage: Eukaryota > Viridiplantae > Streptophyta > Magnoliopsida > Lamiales > Gesneriaceae > Henckelia > Henckelia pumila. The sequence goes on from NC_133120.1 coordinate 146,641,633, forward strand.
GGTCACGAGGGATCACTGCATGTCCGCTCATACGTCCTCACCACCGGTAGGAACTACATCTTCCTCTACGTACTCACCTGCACCATATAAGTGTAGTGAGCCTAGAGGCCCAACATGCTAACATAACAAGGGTTTAAAATAATTTAAATCACTGGAATACTAATACATAACATATACATGAATGAGCATGCTTAAAAATCATGAATAATGACTGAAAATCTTGCTTAAACTTGATCTTATATATAATCATATATTACATACATAAACATTGTTGAGCATAACATTTTCTAACATCGCATGGTCATATCCGTAGTGTAACCTTAAACTTAAAAGTTCGACTGATCAATCTCTTAGAACCAACGTATGCGGCGGTGACGAATCACCTCTTACTGGTAGTACACTACCCTTAAGTTGACAGTAAACTGCCCTTAACATGTGGGGACTGGTCCCCCTTAAATTGTCACACTACTTCAACTTCCAACATAAAATTATTTTTTAGCTCAACCTTAAACATTAAATCATGCCATAAAATTATTTCATGAATGCATGCACTGAAAATATGTCCGTAATATATATTTAATTAATTTTTCATAATATAATATACTTATACTTAAAATAGACTTTATGCATAAAAATAATTAAATATATATCCCGGACTTATTTATTTTTTTTCATGGGTTGGTCCAGACTGCTGGTCACTCACTCTAAGCCCATTAAACTTAAATAAAAGCCCAATAATCATATCTTAGCCCAAATAACTTAATTAAACTTAATTGGGCCTAAATAAAAATATTTAAGCCCATTAACTTAATTAAACCTAACAAAATTCTAGACTGGCCCAAAAATTCCTTGACAGCCCAAAAAATCCTCTGGGCCCACGAGCCCATAAAATTTTTTTGGCTAACTTAAAAATAATTTAAAAAACCCAAACAAAATTATTTGGAGGCCCAAATAATTTTCTAACTAATTTTAAAAGCCCAAAATTTCTCTTAAAACTATTAAATACTTAACAATTAAGATACCCAAGCCCGGCCCACCTAACCTGGACCCAGACCACCTGACCCGACCCTAGACCTACCAGACCCAACCCTGACCCCAAGACCCGACCCAGTCCCCAGCCCCAGCCCAAAACCCGAACCCCCCTTTCCCCTTCCCTTCGCTGCGCGAGCAGCAGCCCTTCAAGGGCTGCTGCCGCACGGGTCCGGCCACGACCGGCCGGAGCGCCGTCGGCAGGACCTTCCCAGGGTCCTGCCGGTCCTAACCCATGCAGCCCTCTGACCCATAACAGCCCTGCATGGTCCAGCTGAGCTCTCTTCCAATAAACCCTAACCTGCGAACCCATGGACCCAAATCTGATGCAACTCAACTCCAGACCTGTTCCAGCCTTAACCCTGGCCATGGCTCGACCCCTATGACCCCAACACACCCCTTGACTCATGAACCAGCAGACCGATCCCATCCCATAACAGAAAACGTGGGGTTTTGCATGAAACAAAGCAAAAATAATGAGTTTACCATGTTCTAGCCAAGAACTTAACATAAAACGTGAATTGCCTCAAAAAAAATCTGACATCAGTGCATTAAATAGCTTATATGGTGTTGAGAAAGAATTAAACATGCCTTGCACCGTAGAATTAATATGACAAAGTGCGTAGAACGTTTCCGAGACGACGAACGATAAAAAAAACTCAAGGAAAACTGATGCACGGCTATGGAGATGGCTTGCTGCTGTTGGAACGATGGAATGGGGTGAGAAAGATGATGGAGGAGGCTAGAAACTTGAACGTAGGGTTGTGGTTTATTTTTGGGTGATTTTTGATTAATTAGAATATAGGGTAATTAAGATATTAATAAGGGTTTTAAATATACAATATATATAACTTAAAAACTCTAAATAACAAGTAAAATCTGATACCAAAATTAAAATCCCGAAATAATTATTTTAGGGAATTTTAAAGGTAATTAAAAGTCAATATTTTGGCTAAATTTGGATAAAAATGGTCTCCTAAAATTATATAAAATTAAATACTTATAATTTTGAGGAAATAAAACTCAAAATAATATTTTTGGGCTCCTAAAAGACTCCTAAAATAATTTGGGTGGAAAGTTGTCATCTTGTCCGTCCACGGTCCCGTCTACGCGATAAAATAATTAAATTTCCATAAATCATGAAAAATCAATAATTATGGGTTAAATGCTTAAAAATAACTTAAAACATGCACAAATAATTTCACATAATTATTTAACCCATAATCTAAAATTCTAAATAAATAAAATCCCTAATTATGCATGCGAATTTACGTGCTAAAAATACTAGGTGTTACAATTCTCCCCCCCTTAATTTGAATTTCGTCTTTGAAATTAAAGTACTTACCCGAACAACTCCGGGTAGCGAGTCCTCATGTCTGCCTCGGTCTCCCAAGTAGCTTCCTCCTCCGAGTGATTCAGCCACTGGACTCTGACCATCGGTATGACCCGCGTCCTAAGTCTCCGCTCCTCCCGAGCCAAGATCCGCACTGGCCTCTCCTCATAAACTAGATCAGGTGGCAATTGCAAGGGCTCGAAATCCAACACATGCGACGGGTTAGAGACATATCTCCGAAGCATGGATACATGGAAGACATCGTGCACTGCCGCAAGTCCTGGTGGTAAGGCCAAACGGTAGGCCAATGTGCCAACTCTCTCCAAGATCTCAAAAGGTCCGATATATCTCGGATTAAGCTTACCTCTTCGGCCAAATCGTACCACTCCCTTCATAGGTGACACTTTTAGAAACACGTGATCACCTACTGCGAACTCCAAATCTCGTCGTCGAGTATCTGCATAACTCTTCTGACGACTCTGAGCAGTCCTCATACGATCCCGAATCTGAGTCACAATGTCAGCTGTCTGCTGCACGATCTCAGGACCCAGTAGAATCCTCTCTCCAACCTCATCCCAATGAATAGGAGATCTGCATCTCCTTCCATACAAAGCTGCATAAGGAGCCATACCTATAGACGCCTGAAAGCTGTTGTTATAGGTAAACTCCACTAATGACAATCTCGTCTCCCATGAGCCCTGAAAATCGATGACATGGGCTCTCAGTAAGTCCTCAAGAATCTGTATCACCCTCTCAGACTGACCATCTGTCTGGGGATGAAAAGCTGTGCTGAACAGTAGTCGAGTCCCCAATGCTGTATGTAGACTCTTCCAGAACACAGACGTAAATCTCGTATCTCTGTCTGACACAATCGACACTGGTATGCCATGCAGTCTAACAATCTCCTTGATGCAAAGCTCCGCATACTGTGTCAATGAGTAAGTAGTCCTCACTGGCAAGAAATGTGCTGACTTGGTGAGTCTATCCACGATCACCCAAATAGCCGTGCAACCTCTGGAACTCCTCGGTAAACCAACTACAAAGTCTATTGTAATGTTCTCCCATTTCCATTCTGGAATAGGAAGAGGTCTAAGAAGTCCTGCTGGATGCTGATGCTCAGCCTTGACCTGCTGACAAGTCAAGCACTCTGACACAACTCTCCCGATGTCTATCTTCATCCCGGGCCACCAATACAATAGCTGTAAATCTCGGTACATCTTCGTACTTATGGGGTGAATGGAGTACGGAGATGTGTGAGCCTCTGCTAAAATCTCAGCTCTCAACTGATCGACGTTCGGTACCCACATCCTACCACGGTACTGAACAATGCCATCCACAACTGTATAAAGAAGACCACCCTTGGCCTCATCTCTCTGCCTCCTACGCTATAACTCCTCATCAGTAGGCTGTCCATCTCTGATCCGATCTCGTAGAACTGGCTGCACCGTCAACACTGACAAGCTCGGTGCATGACCACTCGAGTAAAACTCCAAACCAAACCCCTGAATCTCGCTCTGCAGTGGTAACTGCACTATCAAACACGATACCACTATCGACTTCCGACTCAAAGCATCGGCCACTACATTAGCCTTACCTGGATGGTAGCTAATGTCGCAGTCGTAATCCTTCACCAACTCCAACCATCTCCGTTGCCTCATGTTTAACTCCTTCTGAGTGAAGAAGTACTTGAGGCTCTTATGATCCGTGAAAATCTTGCACTTCTCGCCATACAGATAGTGCCTCAAAATTTTTAAAGCGAAGACCACTGCTGCTAACTCCAAATCATGTGTCGGGTAGTTCTGCTCGTGAATCTTCAACTGCCTTGACGCATAAGCAATAACCTTACCACACTCTAACCCATGCAGCCCTCTGACCCATAACAGCCCTGCATGGTCCAGCCGAGCTCTCTTCCAATAAACCCTAACCTGCGATGATACTTGGTTGGGTGATGCCCCTTTGTCGAGCAGGTGTAATGTCAGAGGGGATCGGTGTGTGCGTGTTTTAAGCTTCCTTTTGGAGGGAGACTGGGATTTTGATCTCCTTTGCGCTGTCGTCGCTCCCTCGGTGGCGGAGGAGATCGTTCAGATTCCTGTTTTGGTGGATGAGCCGGATGCGACTATCTTGATCCACAGCACCGATGGTGCCTTTTTTGTGAGATCTGCTTGGGAGCAGGTCAGACCGAGAGGCTCGGTCTCGGATATCTTTACTCCCTGTTGGGGACGCTGGATGAGGCCCACCATGTCCTTCTTTCTGTGGAGGTTTTGGCATCGGTGGTTGCCTGTGGATGAGGTGCTCCAGCAGCGGGGTTTCTCCCTTGTGTCCAAGTGCCAGTGCTGTGAGATGTCGGAGACATTCACTCATATTTTCATCGACGGTCCCATCGCCCGCTCTGTGTGGCATTTCTTTGGGGCTATCTTTAGAGTTCGCATCCCTGCCACTGAGAACTTTAGTCTGTTTCTCAGTGCTTGGAAAAAGGGTCGCGAGTGGTCTCCGGGGGGTAATGTGAGGGAATTCATTCCTTTTGTCGTGCTTTGGTTCCTCTGGACTGCACGCAATGATACTAAGCACTGTCACTTACCCTACTCTGCGGAGAAGGTTAAGTTCCAAATTTTGTCTTATTTGAGACTTGCTCATTGCGCAACTGTTATCAAGCCCCGTCTTTGGCTGGGGGCTTTGCAGGCTGCGAGGAAGATGGGCATTTCGGTCGGCCTCCAACGGATTCACAAGACTGCGATCGTCCGTTGGTTGAGGCCTCCGCCTGGGTCCTTCAAGCTCAATGTGGATGGGAGCTCGAGAGGTAACCCGGGTGAGTCGTCTGTGGGGGGTGGGGGGGGGGGGGTTGTCCGGGATTCTTCTGGTAGGGTCTTGGCATTTTTTAGTGAGTTCATTGGTTTGGGATCCAATGTCCGTGCAGAACTCTGGGCGATTTGGAGGGGTATTCTTCTTTGTTTGACCTTAGCCTTTTTCCCCTTTGGATTGAGACTGATTCCCAGATTGCTATTCAGATTCTTAGATCTCGGAGGTGCCGTTGGGATTTGGACCATATTGTTTCGAGGACGCGTGTTTTGGTGCGGAATATGCTGGTTCATTTCTCGCATATCTATCGGGAAAGGAATTCGGTTGCGGATGCGTTGGCGCGGTAGGCTCATGATCATAGGCAGTGTTTGTTGGAGATTGGTGTTCCTTTAACCACTCCCATCGCTGCGTTGGCCCGTTCTGACTCTTCCGGGCTTCCTTACCTTAGATCTAGGTTTTCTTAGAGCCTCACTCTCGCTTATAGCCGTTTCTCTTGGGCTTTCTTTTTCTTTGTTTGCTCTCCTTTTTGGTCTAGGTCATCCTAGATTTAGATATATGTAGCTATTTATTTTTCTTTGCAGGTACAGCTCTCCGGCCCTTTTCTGGAGTTTTTGGAGTTAGTCTGTTCCCCTGTCGCTTGCTTTGATTCTTCAGGGTGATGGATCACCAGGCGTTCTCTGTGCTTCTCCTTGTCTGGTTCTTGCTGTTGTTTGGATGTTTTGTGGGCGGTCTCTCGTGCCCCTCGCTTTTTGGATTTCCAGTCTTCTTGGGAGTTAGGTTATGGCTTGAGTTTCCTTCGCCATTCTCCTGCTTTTTTGCTCTGGGTCTGCTGGTTTGCGGTCGCTCCTCTTTTTCCTCGCGGCTTATGTATAGTGACTTCCCAGCTAATCATGACTTTTGAATATATTATTTGCATAGCTTTGATCTGTTGTTCAGCTCTGGATGGTGCCAGCCTCTTTTCGCGCTTTAGTGTCGGATTTGATTTTGCTGGCCTGGAGTTGTGGATATCCTCTAGGTTTTACTGCACAGGTTGATACCAGCCACTCTTCGTGCCTCAGTGTCCGTTTTTGATTTTGCTAGGCCGAGCTGTGGTTCTCTTCTAGCTTTTGCTGCTCAGGATGACTGCTGACGTTGACTTAGTTAGCTATCTTTGATGTTATTTGTTTATACTTATTTCCTAGGGATGCTTTGGTTGTATATTTTTCGATACCCTAGTTGTTCTGATGTTCTTATTACCTTTGTATAGCCTTTTGGGGAGGTCTTGGCCTAGTCCCCCTCCTCGGTTAGGTTTTATTTGTATCGCTTTTTTATGTTTATATACAGGTAGGGGTCTGCCTAACCCCCCGCCTCCGGCGGTGTTTTTTTTAAAAAAAAATAAAAAAAAAACCCTAACCTGCGAACCCATGGACCCAAATCTGATGCAACTCGACTCCAGACCTGTTCCAGCCTTAACCCTGGCCATGGCTCGACCCCTATGACCCCAACACACCCCTTGACTCATGAACCAGCAAACCGATCCCATCCCATAACAGAAAACGTGGGGTTTTGCATGAAACAAAGCAAAAATCATGAGTTTACCATGTTCTAGCCAAGAACTTAACATAAAATGTGAATTGCCTCAAAAAAAATCTAACATCAGTGCATTAAATAGCTTATATGGTGTTGAGAAAGAATTAAACATGCCTTGCACCGTAGAATTAATATGGCAAAGTGCGTAGAACGTTTTCGGGACGACGAACGATAAAAAAAACTCAAGGAAAACTGATGCACGACTATGGAGATGGCTTGCTGCTGTTGGAACGATGGAATGGGGTGAGAAAGATGATGGAGGCGGCTAGAAACTTGAACGTAGGGTTGGGGTTTATTTTTGGGTGATTTTTGATTAATTAGAATATAGGGTAATTAAGATATTAATAAAGGTTTTAAATATACAATATATATAACTTAAAAACTCTAAATAACAAGTAAAATCTGATACCAAAATTAAAATCCCGAAATAATTATTTTAGGGAATTTTAAAGGTAATTAAAAGTCAATATTTTGGCTAAATTTGGATAAAAATGGACTCCTAAAATTATATAAAATTAAATACTGATAATTTTGAGGAAATAAAACTCAAAATAATATTTTTGGGCTCCTAAAAGACTCCTAAAATAATTTGGGTGGAAAGTTGTCATCTCGTCCGTCCACGGTCCCGTCTACGCGATAAAATACTTAAATTTCCATAAATCATGAAAAATCAATAATTATGGGTTAAATGCTTAAAAATAACTTAAAACATGCACAAATAATTTCACATAATTATTTAGCCCATAATCTAAAATTCTAAATAAATAAAATCCCTAATTATGCATGCGAATTTACGTGCTAAAAATACTGGGTGTTACAGAATGTATCCCTTCTTTTACAAGTTTTTCAACTGCTGCTGCAACTCCCTCATATCTGACGGTTCCAGACGATGAGGTGCACGAGAAATCCGAGTTGCCCCTGGAACAATCTCAAACTCGAACTCAACCTCTCGGGCTGGATGAAAACCTGGGATCTCATCAAAGAAAACATCTGGGTACTTGCAGACAACCGGTAACTCCTCAAGAGCTCTACTCCTTGTGGAAGTGTCAATCAAATAGATAAGGTAGCCTTACATGCTCGCCTCCAAAGCTCAACAAGCTCTCAGATATGATACCAAAGACATAGGGGATCACACTCCCTCACCATAGAAAAACCAACTATCACCCTCAATAATACAAAAACGAACAATCTTTTGGTAACAATCCACATTTGCTCAGTACTATGTCAAAAGATCAATACCCAAGATACAATTCAAACCCTCCATTGTTAAATGCATCAGGTTCGGTACGAACTCAAAAACCTCAATTTCTAGAGAGAAATCCATCATTAAATGCTTGTCCAAAGTTGAATGGCCGGTTGGGTTAGATACAGAAAGTACTACGTCTAAAGACACATACGACAATCTATGACGCTTAACAAACCGGGCAGAAATAAAAAAATGCGATGCACCTGTATCAATGATAAAGAATGCAGGGATACCACATAAAATAAATGTACCTGCAATGACTCTCTCTTTCTCCTCCTGAGCCTGATCCTGACTCAGTGCAAACACCTTCCTCCAAACACGAGGTCTCATATTAGTGCTCCCCATTGATTGTCCATGTGGCTTCTATGGTACTAAAGCCTGAGAACCAAAACCAGATGTTGATCCTTCAAATAACTGAGGAAAATCTCTCTTCAAGTTGCCAATATCGCCACAATTAAAACAAGCACTTACTGTAGTAACCCGGATCTTAAATTAATGACTAATAATTGATTAGTGGCATAATTATGTTTAGATTGAATAAAACATGATTAAGGGATTCTCATATGAGTTTAAGGAGTTCAAAAATTGATTCTGAACACTCGAAAATGGCCTGAAGGGGTCCAAGCTGTTGGAAAGATCGGATGATCCGAACCCCAGGATCGGACCATCCGAAGTGCATGGAGTTCGGCAGCATGGTTTGAGTTCGGAGGCTCCGTGGAGATCGGACGATCCGAAGAGGGATCGGATGCTCCGATCGTGTCTGGATAAGTGGATATGAATTTGATTTGAAAACCCATGGAGATCGGACGATCCGAAGGTTGAGATCGGACGATCCTATCATATTAAATAAGAAGTGACATTACAGCAAGGACACGTGTTCGGAGGGGGTTGACTAGGGAGATCGGACGATCCGATCTCAGGGATCTGACGATCCGAACTTCGTCTATAAATAGAAGGCCGAGAGCCTCATTTCAAATCGCCCATTTCCATTTTTCTCTCTCGTTTCTAGCTAGTTTTAGGGCCTTTTGGGAATTCTAAATAAAGGCCAGGAGGCGACGAAGCGCTGTCAAAATTGTAGCGGAGTTGTGCACAAGTTTTGGGGCTATCGCCATCAGTGGACTGACGACAGACGCAGGTATGGTCCGAATTCCCTAAAAACATTAGGGAGTCTTTAATAGATTAGTTAAGGTTTTTAGAGAATGAATAGTGATGCATGGATATTTTGCATTGTAGTGTTGGACTATAGATGCGGGGCTTCTAGGAGTGTATATGGAGGTATGTAAGCACTGACTGAGATTTCCAGCGTGTATGATTGCTTATGTGTTGTATTTACTTGTCATGATTGCATGTTACTACTTTGATATGTTATGCTACACATGCATACATCTTGATTTAGCCAGTATTATTGGCTTATCAAGTATACGGGTTGCTCAACCCCATTGTATGTGTGGATGGGAACCATAGTTTTGGATCTGATTAAGTCCACGGTTTATGGTATGAGAGCTACCTCCTGATGAGACGGTCCAACATTCTACATATCATGACGAATAGACTAAACGAGATTTGATTTTCCAGTATGATACCCAGACATTCATTTGCATGCATCATGTTTGTATGTTTACCCGTACTAGCGTATTGAGCTTAAGCGCTCACGCCCTATGTTTTTTGCGTTTTTTGGACACCCAATTTGACGGGGCAGTTACAGGTGATTCACCAGGATTTGGGATTTGGTGGTGACCAAGCAAGAGCTGCAGGAGTAGTAGTTAGGTTATTGAATTATTTTCAATTGGGTTGTATTATTGGATTTTATTTTACCGATTATATTCTGCCGGTCTAGTATTTATGTTTCTGCAATTTTCTCTAATGATTGTTTATTGCATGCTTAATTAAACACTAATCTCTAATTAGTAGTGGATCCGGGTTGGGTCACTACATTTATTGGTATCAGAGCATGCAATATGAGTATTTGGGACATAGTGTTATATATTTGGGTTATCCTTGTAAAGTAAAGATTGAGACATCAGATGTGAAGATGACGAGGCAATTGGGTGCCCGAAGACTATCATCATCGGGAAAATTTTCAAAGGCTCGGCTTATGGGATTCCAACAAGATCGGACATGAGAGTGATGTTTGCATCCATCTCGTTCAACCAGGATAACACTCCTCTGAATACTCCACAAGAAGTTGGAGATATTATCATAAAGGTATTATCTCATCTACCGGAGAATATACCATATAACAGTGAAGTATCCGGTAGACTAGTAAGGATCTTTTGCAGATCGATCGTGGGAAAATAGGTCTGTCAAACATGCTTGTATTGATGCTTTCGAGGTGATATATGGGAAACTTCACGTTCAAGATCAGTAGACGGAATGAAATATTTCCGCATGTAATTGGGTTTAAATACTGTATTAAGAATTTTGTAAGCATTATTTCAAGTTTTAAGCAATTGAATCATTGTATTATTGATTCCAGGTTGTGGAATTTCTTAGTAGATCAAACTAAGGATTTGTAAAAATAATTGTATTAAACCCGGTTCAGTGGTTAAATAATTTTCAATACTGAGTTATACAAGTAATTCCAGTAATTGTTTTTAGTTGATTAGTGTTCAACTATCGTGACTCATAAGTTTTTGAATAACCTGATTGTAAGTACTTGCCATGTGATCAGTTCTAGGTGTTTTCCTAGAATGGTTGGGTAATTAAGTGATTTTGGGATTGATGTCAGGGATAATGTGTTTCATCGGGAGAATGATTCATACTAAATTATTGTATGATTTATCTAGGTGATTTCCTAAACCAGCTGATAGGAGTTTACCTTGTTGGGTTACTGTCAAGTGATGATGGGTTTTCATCAGGGGCTAGGGGCTATGGACTGTGTTGGTTGATCGGGACGGGTAAGGAAGCACGACCCTATGCCGGTGTTTTTTGGAAGCTTTATTCCAGATGGGATTTCAGGGGAGGCTACCTCAGTCTTGATATTTTACGCAGTTGTAGCCAGGGGTTTACTATTGGGATGGTTTTCAGCGATAGCTGAATTCATTGAAATTAATTTCGGTACTGGAGTAGTGCCAAGGAAATTTCGATTATAACAAAGTAGTTTGGAATGGCTTTGGTACTAGGTTTGTACTAAAGTATAAGATTTCCTCTCGACGAGATTGTCATACGCAGAAGTTATTCTTTGATATTGAATAAGGAAAGAACTAAGTCTTAGATAGAGTGTCTATCTTGGATTAGACTGAGATAGTTCTGGTGAATAGATTCAGATTGACACAAGGGTTGTGGCAATAGATACTTGTGGGTATCATCTAACTTGGTCAGGAGAAAGAAAGATGAATATTTGGTGTTAGATCCTATGATACTCTTGGAGTCAGAATAGTCTCGGAAGGGATATTCCTAGACTAGTGATCGTGTTGAGCAGAGGGTTTGATTGATTTGGGGAAATCACTTGATTGATGAATTTAGTATGTAGATTGACTAGTACCACTCTTCATTGAGATTATCCTCTGATTATGTCAGAAATATAATTTGATATTTCATTGTGAAAGTGATTGTCCAAGATAGCGGATGATTCCTAGGATTAGGAATTTTTCAACGGGAGAGTTCGTAAATTTGGTATTCATTCCCTACTTGACAAAGAAACATTTTTTAGTAGTAGAACGAGGATGGTACAGTATCAGAGCCAGTTATTACTCTTGAGTATTGTCTGACTCTGTCAGAGGTAGGATAATGAACTTAGTTAAGGAATCCCGGGATTCTAAGTGTTTTGATTTCTCTAGTGGTTGAAACACTAAGATCAAGGGTTGTTGATATGAAGTGTAAGATTCTAGTGATTGAAAATGAAACGGCTCTAACTCTAATTTTAAATTAAACTAAATAAAATACGGATTTTCAAAAAAATTCTTAAAAATTTCGGCATGACCTCTCTGTTTATAATACAACTCACCTGTCACATACAACAGTAAAAAATAAAATGATCGACAACACTAAATAATTCAGACCGAGAAAAGAACGAAGGCTAGAGAAGAAGATCTAACAATTCAACCAACAAAATAATTAACACTTTGATATTTACATGCCAAAAGACAAATAATGAATCTTTACGTTTACATTAATCCAAGTAACTGAATAAAAGACTATGAAATGTTAAAATAAACTTTTGCGGAAGACTAGCATAGGTCGGAGGGATGTGTCGTGCCCGCATCGCAGTCCGCTCGATAGTCTTGCCCCTTAATCTCAATGAAATACTCCTCACCTGAAAACAATAAGTGTAGTGAGTCTAAAAGACTTAGAAGAATATGAAGGATAACGAGTACTACATAAATACAAGCACATGCAGACTTAAAAATATCGGATACTAAAAGTACTTTTGTGCCCTTAACTTTAAATGAAAGATTTTTGAAAATATTGAGATCATGACATAACGTATGCATGACTAAGTCGAATATAATAAATGTAAATGAATAGCTGTTGTAGTAACCCAGATTCCATTTTATGATAATAATATGTTAAACATGATTAAGGGTTATTAATTAAACAAACCAGAGCACAAGTCAAGATAAAAAACACATGGTATAAGAATGAGCTAGGGTTGATGGATTTGACCATGGGCTCGGGTCGGTCATGAGTGGCTCGGGTCGGACATGGTTGGCATCAAGAGCTTGGCCGTGTGTGTGACTTTGACTAGGGCTCGGGCATTGAGCTAGAGCTCGGGCATGGAGCTTGGATTGAGCTCGGGTCTTCCTTTGGGGGCTCAAGTCGGTCATGATGGGAATCAAAGGAGGGTTCGGCCATGAGGGGTTCAGCCAAGGAAGGACATGGCTCGGGTCGGGACTTGGGTGCTCAAGAAAATGGAGGGTTTGGACTTAAGATCTCGGCCAAGAGAATTTGTAGCTCGGGTCGGGTCTAGGAGTTCAATAAAGTGTTGTGCAAGGCCAAGGTAGTGTTCGGTCATGGGAAGAGCACATTGTGTTCAGGTCGGGAATGAACACTTGTCAACAAAAACAAGCCTGAACCCTCAAGGACAGGCAGGCAGGTGTGTGGACGCTTGCATGTGTGACTGCTGGCGCCTAAGCATGAGCTGTCAAAAATGATAGTGACTCAGCTCAAGCCTTTGATACGTGGCGTGCATACATGAGCTTGGACGTCTCGACATCGACTCGAGAATACCGAACACCCTAGTTTATTTTGTCTATAAATAGGGGCTGATGGTTCAGGTATTTTCACACACTTCCATCTCACTTCATATCTCTGCCCGGAAAAGAGTAGCTCGGGAAGGAGTAGCTCGGGAGTTCGGGAAAGAGTAGCTCGGGAGCTCGGGAAGAAATAGTTCTAGGTCGGACCAATAAACCAGGTCGGGTCGGGCTTAAGACCAGGTCGGGTCGGGAGTTGACCTAGGACAGCTAGGGGTTGTCTTTTTCCAGCTTAATTCAGACTTCGGTGTTAGGTACATACACATTGACTGAGATTGCCAGCGAGTATACATGTTTATATGTTGTATTTATTTGGCATTATTATGTGACATGATGTATGTTTTACCGCTTTTTATACTCATATATCATGTGCACATACACGTTGAGCCTATACCTTGCTATACCTGATTATAGAGCCGCTCAGCTCTATACTCGATAGTCTGTCACTGAGAGTACCGCGACGGCGGGGGCATTTATGTCTGTCTACTCTGGTGTACTAGACGAGTGTGGTTGCACCCAGAGGTTGATCCGTGCGGTAGCAGCACTCATGTGGCGCCGGTACTGAGCATGACTTTTCAGATGACCCTTCGTCTGTCATCATGTTGCATGCATTATATACATATGTTTACTCATGTCTATGTACTGGGCGTTAGCGCTCACGTCTTAGTTGTTATCTTGGACACCCTATTTCACGGGGCAGGTCGCAGGACGGACGGAGCTGGTGGTTCAAGGCAGAACTAGGGAGCTGGAGCCTTGATGAGTTTTTATACAGCAAGATTTGTTTAGCTGTATAATGTTTACTTTTAAGATTTTCGATATGGTTGTATCACTACAGTATTAAGTCTAGACTTATTTTACTAAGCTGATATGTAAATTATGGATATGTTTCCGCACGTTTTTACTCTGTTAAGCATTTTGCTTTATTAAGTTATTGCATGCTATTAGTTGCCATTTAGTAGGTGATTCCATGCAGGGTCACTACATTTTTGGTATCAGAGCATGCTTAAATTTTGGGATTAGTACTTGGGATTTAGAATTAGTCTTGAATAATTTTTGCGCATTTGGGATTTTTAATGTGCAATTCTTTTCAGGATATGGCTGACGAGAGTCACGGTAGTGTTGGCCAGGGAGGTGGTCATCATCATCGTCATCATCGTCATGATCAGCATTGTCCTCATGAGGGTAGACGTCGCTATACTATTAATAAGTTCATGTAGGTAGGACCAAAACCCTTAGTGGGAGGCGAGAATCCTGAACAGGCACGGAGTTGGATGTCTAAACTCGAGAGTACGTTTCGAGCTTTCGAGTGCACTGAGGAGCAGAAACTGGAAGTTCTGGAATTAGTTCTAGAGGATCGAGCACGTTTTTGGTGGGATGCCAAGGCTGCTCAGGCACGTACTGAGAGAGGACAGGTGACTTTGGGGGATTTCTGTCAGCAGTTCCAGAAACTGTATTTTCCTCCGGCTGTTCGCCAAGCACGATCTATGGAGTTGCTTATTCTGAGGCAAGGATCAATGACTATTGATCAATATCAGCAACGATTTCTTGATCTGCTACCTTTCAGTCCTCATATCAATGAAAGTGATGCATCGAAGTATGATCTCTTTCTGCAAGGCTTGAACCAAGATATCTACTCACAAGTTGTCATTTGTGATGATCCGGTATCTTATGAGACTTTGGTGAACCGTTGCCGTCTTGTGGAGACCAGCAATAGGCGGGGACAGTTGATGATGTCAGCACAGCCTAGTGGATCTTTTGAGCCTAGAGCTCAATCTGTTGTGCCATCTGGACCTACGTCTTCTTCTACTCCTACTACTTCGTCTGGTTCTCGTGGTTCACGAGGTACATTCCGTTTTGGGAAGAAGAAGAATAAGGAGGAATTTTGTAGCCACTGTGGAGGGAAGCATCCTGCAGCTTCATGTCGGAGAGCTACTGGTGCTTGTTATATTTGTGGTCAGCAGGGACATCTGCGGAGAGATTGTCCTCAGCGCATGGGTTCTGCTAGTGGATCGGGATCACAGGTTGGATCTCAGGCTTCTACCTTTCCACGTCAGCAGCCAGCACCACAAATTTCTTCTGGTTACCATCCACAGACTCAAGGGCAGGTGTTTGCTCTGTCTCAGGACCAGGCTACTGAGGGAAGCGATCGCATGTTGGCAGGTACCTTTTTGTTGTGTGGTATTCCTGCACTTGTTTTAATTGATACTGGAGCATCGCATTCTTTTATTTCTAGCCGTTTTGTCAAGAGACATAGATTACCTTATGTATCATTAGATATGGATTTAGTTGTAACTACTCCGTTAGAGCAGGAGGTAGTGACTAAGCGTCTAGTGATGGGTTGCCTTCTAGAGTTTGAGGGTAACGTGTTATCGGCTAATTTGATGATATTAGCGATGGCGGACTTTGATTGTATTTTGGGAATAGATATGCTGACTTTGTATCACGCTACTGTGGATTGTTATCAGCGTCTGGTTCAGTTTCATCCGGATGAGGGTGATAGCTGGTATTTTTATGGTGAGGGTGCACGACCTCCGATGCCACTTGTTTCGGCTCTGAAGGCATGTCATGTCTTGGAGTCAGGTGGGGAGGGCTACCTCATCTATGCAGTTGATATGTCCATGAGTAGTCCGGGTATTGATCAGCTACCGATAGTCAGTGAGTTTCCTGATGTATTCCCTGATGAGATTCCTGGTTTTCCTCCGGTTCGAGAGGTTGAATTTGGTATTGATCTAGTACCAGGAACTACGCCTATATCCCGAACACCTTATCGTCTGGCACCGTCAGAGATGAAGGAATTGAAACAGCAGTTGCAGGATCTGCTTGATAAGGGATATATTCGTCCGAGTGTTTCTCCGTGGGGAGCACCTGTTTTGTTTGTCAAGAAGAAGGATGGATCGATGCGATTATGTATTGATTACAGGCAGTTGAATCGTGTCACCATCAAGAATAAGTATCCTTTGCCGCGGATTGATGATCTGTTCGATCAACTACAGGGTACTTCTGTCTATTCTAAGATAGATCTAAGATCGGGATATCACCAGATGAGGGTACGAGACTCAGATATTTCTACAACTGCATTTAGGACCAGATACGGGCATTATGAATTTCTGGTAATGCCATTCGGTTTGACGAATGCACCGGCAGTCTTTATGAATCTGATGAATCAAGTATTTCGAGAATATCTGGATAGATTTGTCATCGTCTTCATTGATGATATTCTTGTCTATTCTCATGACAAGGATGAGCATGCACAGCATTTGAGGATTGTTTTGCAAACGTTACGAGAAAAGCAGCTGTATGCGAAATTGAGCAAGTGTGAATTCTGGCTTGATCGGGTAGTGTTTCTCGGTCATGTGATTTCTTGTGAAGGAATATCTGTTGATCCCAGTAAGATAGAAGCAGTGCTGAACTGGTCTCGACCGACGACGGTTGCTGAGATTGGTAGTTTCTTGGGTCTAGCTGGATATTACCGTCGGTTCATCGAGAATTTTTCACAGTTGGCCAGGCCTTTGACTCAGCTTACTCGGAAAGATGTTACCTTTATATGGTCCTCGGATTGTGAGGAGTCATTTCACGAGCTGCGTAGATGTGTTACTACTGCACCTGTGCTAGCTCTACCTTCTGGATCAGGAGGTTATGTTGTTTATACTGATGCCTCTGGTCAGGGGTTAGGATGTGTTCTGACACAGCATGGACATGTTATTGCCTATGCTTCTCGACAATTGAAGACGCATGAGAATAATTATCCAGTGCATGATCTCGAGTTAGCCGCCATTGTATTTGCGCTCAAGATCTGGAGGCATTATCTTTATGGCGAGAAATTTGAGATATTTACGGATCACAAGAGTTTGAAGTATTTATTCACTCAGGCAGAGTTGAATATGAGACAGAGACGCTGGATGGATCTTCTGAAGGATTATGATTGTGAAATCAAATATCATCCAGGTTCTGCTAATCTTACTGCTGATGCTTTGAGTCGGCAGGTGAGACTTTCTGCACTTCAGACTAATGAAATATCTCATATGATTCAAGAGTGTTGTTCATTGAGTTTTACGCTCAAGCACAGGAAAGGGAGAAATGGGATTCGATTGTATACTATTCTATCTGAGCCAGCATTATATTCTCGGATCAGAGATGCTCAGATATCTGATGTTAAGACTCAGCATTTGGCACGTCTAGCCAATGGGGTTAATACAGCTGGATTCCATTTTCAGGCAGATGGTTTATTGTGCTTATCTAATCGAGTGGTTGTACCTAATATTGCGGAGCTCAGGAATGATATTCTTTCTCAAGCTCACAGGAGTCGATTATCAGTTCATCCTGGAAGTATGAAAATGTATAAGGACTTGCGAACTAGATTCTGGTGGAAAGGGATGAAGCGAAGTGTATATCAATTTGTTTCGAGATGTTTGGTTTGTCAACAGGTCAAGGCTGAACATCGACGACCAGGTGGATTTCTGCAGAATCTTGAGATTCCTGAATGGAAGTGGGAACACGTGACTATGGACTTTGTTACCCACTTGCCTATGACTACGCGTCAGTGTGATGCTATCTGGGTCGTTGTTGACCGTTTGACGAAATCAGCACACTTTATTCCTTACAACCGGGAGTATTCTTATGATCGCATGGCACGCTTATATGTACAGGAGATAGTGCGATTGCATGGGATTCCAGTGAGCATAGTCAGTGATAGAGACCCGCGATTTACCTCACGTTTCTAGGGTAGTTTTCAGCAGGCGATGGGTACCACTCTGAGTTTGAGCACTGCATATCATCCGGAGACTGACGGGCAGTCAGAGCGGACGATTCGTACATTGGAGGATATGCTACGTTCTTCTGTCTTGGACTTTGGCTTATCTTGGCAAGATCAATTACCTTTGATCGAATTTGCCTACAATAACAGTTATCATCGTAGTATTGATATGACACCTTTTGAGGCATTGTACGGTCGACGATGTCGTACTCCGTTATTTTGGGATGAAGTCGGGGAACGACAAGTCGAGGGTACTGAATTGGTGCAGCAGATTGTAGACAAGGTAGATTTGATCAAGCATAGGATCAAAGTTGCTCAAGATAGACAAACCAGTTATGCTAATATTCACCGCAGGCCACTTCAGTTCGAGCCTGGTGAATATGTGTTTTTACGAGTATCACCTTTCAGAAAGGTGATGAGATTTGGTGTGAAAGGCAAGTTGTCTCCTCGTTATATTGGGCCTTTCGAGATACTGGAGAAGATCGGAGATGTTGCTTATCGTTTGGCTTTACCGCCATCTCTTTCCAGTATACATAATGTTTTTCATGTGTCGTTGCTTCGACAGTATATAGCTGATGAATCTCATGTGATTCAGTCTACTGATATTCAGCTAGAGCCAGATCTGTCTTTTGTTGAACGACCAATCCGTATCCTAGACAGGAAGGAGAAAGTTCTTCGGAACAAGACTATACCACTTGTGATGGTACAGTGGCAGCGTCGAGGCGTTGAAGGAGCAACTTGGGAAACAGAGAGTCGTATGCGAGCAGAATATCCTGAGTTGTTTGCTTTGTACTTTTGATTACCATGTAAAGATGTAATTACAGTTGTTGTAATAAAACATGGTTTGATGTTTCATGTGGTTATCTTAATTTGTCTTTAGATTTTATTTCGCGGACGAAATATCTAAAGGTGGGGAGAATGTAGTAACCCAGATTCCATTTTATGATAATAATATGTTAAACATGATTAAGGGTTATTAATTAAACAAACCAGAGCACAAGTCAAGATAAAAAACACATGGTATAAGAATGAGCTAGGGTTGATGGATTTGACCATGGGCTCGGGTCGGTCATGAGTGGCTCGGGTCGGACATGGTTGGCATCAAGAGCTTGGCCGTGTGTGTGACTTTGACTAGGGCTCGGGCATTGAGCTAGAGCTCGGGCATGGAGCTTGGATTGAGCTCGGGTCTTCCTTTGGGGGCTCAAGTCGGTCATGATGGGAATCAAAGGAGGGTTCGGCCATGAGGGGTTCAGCCAAGGAAGGACATGGCTCGGGTCGGGACTTGGGTGCTCAAGAAAATGGAGGGTTTGGACTTAAGATCTCGGCCAAGAGAATTTGTAGCTCGGGTCGGGTCTAGGAGTTCAATAAAGTGTTGTGCAAGGCCAAGGTAGTGTTCGGTCATGGGAAGAGCACATTGTGTTCAGGTCGGGAATGAACACTTGTCAACAAAAACAAGCCTGAACCCTCAAGGACAGGCAGGCAGGTGTGTGGACGCTTGCATGTGTGACTGCTGGCGCCTAAGCATGAGCTGTCAAAAATGATAGTGACTCAGCTCAAGCCTTTGATACATGGCGTGCATACATGAGCTTGGACGTCTCGACATCGACTCGAGAATACCGAACACCCTAGTTTATTTTGTCTATAAATAGGGGCTGATGGTTCAGGTATTTTCACACACTTCCATCTCACTTCATATCTCTGCCCGGAAAAGAGTAGCTCGGGAAGGAGTAGCTCGGGAGTTCGGGAAAGAGTAGCTCGGGAGCTCGGGAAGAAATAGTTCGGGGTCGGACCAATAAACCAGGTCGGGTCGGGCTTAAGACCAGGTCGGGTCGGGAGTTGACCTAGGACAGCTAGGGGTTGTCTTTTTCCAGCTTAATTCAGACTTCGGTGTTAGGTACATACACATTGACTGAGATTGCCAGCGAGTATACATGTTTATATGTTGTATTTATTTGGCATTATTATGTGACATGATGTATGTTTTACCGCTTTCTATACTCATATATCATGTGCACATACACGTTGAGCCTATACCTTGCTATACCTGATTATAGAGCCGCTCAGCTCTATACTCGATAGTCTGTCACTGAGAGTACCGCGACGGCGGGAACATTTATGTCTGTCTACTCTGGTGTACTAGACGAGTGTGGTTGCACCCAGAGGTTGATCCGTGCGGTAGCAGCACTCATGTGGCGCCGGTACTGAGCATGACTTTTCAGATGACCCTTCGTCTGCCATCATGTTGCATGCATTATATACATATGTTTACTCATGTCTATGTACTGGGCGTTAGCGCTCACGTCCTAGTTGTTATCTTGGACACCCTATTTCACGGGGCAGGTCGCAGGACGGACGGAGCTGGTGGTTCAAGGCAGAACTAGGGAGCTGGAGCCTTGATGAGTTTTTATACAGCAAGATTTGTTTAGCTGTATAATGTTTACTTTTAAGATTTTCGATATGGTTGTATCACTACAGTATTAAGTCTAGACTTATTTTACTAAGCTGATATGTAAATTATGGATATGTTTCCGCACGTTTTTACTCTGTTAAGCATTTTGCTTTATTAAGTTATTGCATGCTATTAGTTGCCAGTTAGTAGGTGATTCCATGCAGGGTCACTACAGCTGTACAGAAACATAAACATATAAGTTTTTGGTGAACTTAGATCTTTGAATTGTTACTCTGTGATTTCGATCATGATCATGGCTGCAGTGCACTATGCCGCAAGGAAGTCAGGATATCTCCAAACCTGTCTTACCTTATGGGTGGTAAGGGAGGCCAATATTTCTCCCAACTCCACACATTACACAAGAATATTTGGTAAGGAAAGCCAAACTTCTCCAGCCCCACACATTACACATGAATAAATGTAGTCACAATCATCTCACTTCGTTCAAAATATTTTCTTTCCTTCTTGAATGTGGGACTTAGCATGCATATGTAGATATGACGTACAAGTAAAAGTTAATCAATAATCATGCATATGACTCAAACATGAATGATCGGGATTGTGATTTAGGAAACAAACCAAAGGATGGGAAAAACTAAACCATAATGTAGAGCTTAAGGCAAAGTGGAGCGGTTCGCCCGTAAAATATGTAACTTGCTCGATTCTTAATCAAAAAGGATTTCGCTTGAAACTATGACTTAATGAAACTTAGAACTAAGCCAATAAATCATCATCGGAATTTATTTTCTAAGTGATCATTTTATAAAATTCCCATTTCAGGGCAGTAGCCCCTTTGGCTAAAAAACAATTTCTGCACCTTATCAATTAAAAATCTAGAACTCGACCAAAACTTAACCGAATTAATTTCCGCTTTTACCGACATACTCTTAACATCTTGAACTAATTCCCTACTCGAGCCCTTATCCAAATTCTGATTTTAACTCTGTTTTAACACTCGTTTCCGGGCAGCCCCAACCCTTACAAAATTCTGCTCACATAATCTAGCCCATTCTCCCTCCTAAGACTTAACCATTGGACTCCCTTTATCCCATCCTATAAACCAGACCAATACCACCTTTTAGAATCACTTGAATCACTGAAACCAGCCCCCTCTTCAGCCTGTCACAGCTCGTACAACAGCACCTACCATGCCCCCAAAACCGAAGCCAACATGACCCAATCTTCGATGGCCCTTCACCTCCAATTTGCTAGCTATATCCAACAAACCTAAGTGCTACCATGTGAACTCCATATCATCCATGGTAGCTCTAAATCACCATCCAAATCAACACAACAAACACCAAGTGTTCGAACCAAAACTTGTATATAAAATCTGGAAATTTGAATCGAACCAGAAGCCAACAAAAATCTGAAAACTAAATCACATATCATGAAGGCAAAAATCTGGAAATAGTTCGAACACGATGCTATATATATAAACTCTGAAAATTTCGAACACCACAAGCCAAGGGGAAAAATTGGAAAAATTCAAACCAAGCCATGTAAATTCTGAACCAAGAATTCGAACATCAACCCGTAGAATAGAAATCTGATATTTGCGAACATCAGAAGGATTTCATGACAACACCAATCAAATGCATCATCTCATTCTATAGGCCATAACAACAATAACCGACCCAGCTATGCAAGTTTCTGAAAATTTTCGAAAGGAAAAATAGGGCATATATGTATATAATTCAAAAATGACATGTAATACACACACAAGTTGAGCTAATCTACATAAGGGGTAGCAAGAAATCCATATCCTTGCCTTAATTACAAACAAATTGAAGAAGAGCTGCTCGAGTGAGCTGACCGATTCCATGAGTTTAAGTGAGCTGGACCGAGCTCAAAAGAAGGAAAGACTGCTTGCTCCTCTTGCTATGAAGGTGCTACGCCGGAGGGGAAATAGATAGGAGGAGCTGCAGCGGCGCTCGGAGCTTGAAGGAGGTGGAGAAGATGAAAGTCGATCCTTGTTGGAGAAGAAATGGAAAATGGGAATCGTGTATGTGTGTGTGTGTAAGAGGCGTGAGAATGAGAGTGTAATTTGGGGCTAGGGTTTAATTTAAATTTAAGGATAAGGTTGAGTGTGTAAGTATAGGTGTATGTATATAATTGTGAGTGTGTGAGTGATTGGAGAAAAAAGTGCTACACCAATAGGCAACTAGGACTATAAATTAAATTGCACTAATTAAAACACAAGCTTGAAAATCCAAGAATTTAAACACTTTAAATATTTCGATGTCACAACGACGAGTAAAATATTTAAATATCAAGCAGAGCAATTTAAAATAATTTAAACAAACTAGACAAACATTTAAATGCAATTTAAATAAATACACAAGCGAAAATAAAAATCTTTAAAATGATTTGGACAATTAAAAAGGATTTAAATAAATAAGCTAGACATTTAAAATTATTCAAAATAATTTAAAATAACTAACCGCTAAACTAAGGCTGAAACGACCCTGACCTCTATTAAATAATAACAAAATAAAATGCGGGTTTTCGAAAATTTTTGCCATGACCCCTCTATAAATATTCAAACCCGCCTGTCACAGACAACAATTTAAAATACGACAAACAATACTAAATAAAACTAAACCGAGAAAGTAACAAGAACTAGAGAAAAAGATTCGGCAATTCAACCATCCAAAATAAATAACACTTTGATGTTTACATGCCCAAAGACAATAAATAAATCCTTGCGATGACATTTATCCAAACAACACAATGATAGACTATAAAATGATAGAAAAAACTTTTGCGGAAGGCTAGCATAGGTCGGAGGGATGTGCCGTGCCCGCGTCGCCGTCCACTCGATAGTATTGCCCCTCAATCCCGATGATAACGTAAACCTGCCTGAAAGCAAGTAAGTGTAGTGAGTCTAAAAGACTTAGAAGAATAAGGGGGGGGGGGATAACGAGTACTACGTTAATACAAGCACCCAAAGATTAAAAATAACTGATACTAAAAATACCTTTGTTTTGTCCCCTTACTTTAAACAAGTAAATAAACTTCAAAATGAATGAGAGAATCATGAATGAAACATATGCATGGCTAAGTCATGTATAATCAATGAAACTGCATAAACTGTATCTAAATCTGTAACTGTAACTGTGAACTTAGATCCTTGATTGTGACTCTGTGATTTCAATCATGATCATGGCTATAGTGCACAATGCCGCAAGGAGGTCGAGATGAAACCCAACCCGATCTTGCCCTATATTGGTATGGGAGACCAGAATAGCTCCAGCCCCACACAAACACATGCTAAGGTAAGGAAACCCATAATGATTTGGTAAGGGAGGCCAAAATGTCTTTCAGCCCCACACGAACACATGAATATGTAGTCGCAACCATCTCACTTCGTTCAAAAAATATTTCTTTCCTTTATTGAATTTAAGACTTAGCATGCATATGTAAATATGACGTACATGTAAATGCTTGATCGATAATCATGCAAATGACTCACACATGGATGACCGGGATTGTGATTTAGGAACTAAACCAAAAGATGGAAAATTTAACACATGAATTGCACTTACGACAAATTCGAGCAATTTGCCCATAAATTTAATAACTTGCTCGTTTCTTACTCAAAAAAGGATTTCGCTCGAACCCATGACTCCATGACCCTTAGAACTAAGTAGAGAAATTATCCTCGTAATTTATCTCCTAGACAACCATCTTACAAAAATTACGTTTCCGGACAGCCCCCTCTTATAACTTCAAAATTCTGCACACCTTCCTATATATGTCTAAAACTAGATCGAATCTTAACCGAACTAATTCTCGCTTGAACCGACCTATTCCCAACATCCTAGATTAATTCCCAGTCCCAAGCCCTTATCAAAATTCTAATTTTAATCTTGCCTTAGATATACAATTCCGGACAGCCCCAAACACCCTTAAAAATTCTGCACATGTTCCCCTTTCAAACTCAACCAAATGCATAGCCATAAATCTTCCAATCTTCCAAGTCACTAGTCTAGGTTCAAGACTAACATTTAAACTCATCTTAACCCCTTAGAAACTCCCTCAAAACTGAAAAAGTGGGTGCCCGGTTAGCCAACTTGTGGCTAAGGGCTTTTATGACTCTATGTAAAACAATATTTTGTTTAATATAATTTACACTTTTATAATGGCATTGACTTTATCTTTCTTCATATTGTTATATTATGATATACTATTATTGTTTTGATAAAGACCTTGAATATACTATAGTGTATGTAAGATGTGGTAGCACATGGGGATGACTATCATGAAACACATCTTATAGTCACTGTATATTCTAAACAGTTCCTAGTCAATTGAGCCGTCCGCAAATAAGGATAAGGATCGCTCGAGATTGAGACTAGCATTTGCGATGCCGAGTACCACGTTTCATTGGTATGGAACATAGAGATGTTCAAAGCATGCAAATGGATATTCATATGATGAATGATCGAACTACCCTATTCGGACTTTCCAAGTGGTTATCACTTATCGAGTGGATAAAGTCCGCGGTTTTGGTTGTACACCATTAGTCCTTATTACTTGAAACATCATTGAGACTCTATATGCTAGTACTGTACTTTGACTCGTTTACCGACTCTATTGGGGTCATAAGGTGTCGGGATTGGGTACAGTTACGACACATATAGGAGTCGATGCTTTGTTGTCAAAGATTCACCACATACTTGCGAGTGTGGATATCCTATGCGATCTGAGGAGATATTAGTGTGACGAATCTCTGGCCAGAGTACATGATGTGTTTTAGGTTAATAGGTTATCCTAGTAACACATGCGATGCCACTAATAGATCTCCAAGATGTTATGCATAGTTATTGAATCTCGAACGACTCTCGATGCACCAATGGTTGTTGATTCGATCGGGATATTTGGTTGAAGGGACCGTACTGTACGCTAACCCAAATATACTGGTTCTTGCAGGCACTATCAGTAATACCTAGGGAATCATGGGGCGATGTTTCTAGGCGCTCTTACCATGATTCGATGGGTAAGTCGGAAATTGTTGTTCCGAGTCACAAGGAGTTGTGAGCCCACGGCTAGCTGTATTCCTGAACCATTGAGGGTTACACAAGTAATGGATTACTAAAACCCCGTAGAGATAGTTAAATTTAAAGAGTTAAATTTAATGAAAGAGAAGTTGGACTTCTTAACTAAAGGGAGTGGGATTTCCTAAAATGACATAGGGATGGACATTTTTGGAAATCACTGAATTCGGATTCAGAAAAATTATCTTGACTTTAAAAGATGCAGAAATGGTTTTTGTGCACATTGGTAAAATCAGTTTATCAATCGGAGTCATGATGAATTTTATATTAATTTTTAGAACAACGGGCTTGGCTTGTTGGGCTTAAGTTATGGATTGTGGGCTTTAAGGAGTTAGAGTCCTAACACAATTATAACTTAACCTAGTCTAGAAATTATCTATAAATACATGTAGTGGGTTCGAAAATTACGTGTGATTCAGTCTTCAAATTTTCGAACAGTGCATATTATTTTATAAGGGATTTTTCGAAAATTCCTTGCTCCTTTTTGAGAAAATTCGGATTGTGTTTTTGTGAAAAATTACAATTCTGAATTGACAGATCATATCTGTTTATTCTCTACGCAAACTTCTGATTGATTTCTAGTGCAGTCAATCAGAGGGTTTCTGTTTTCTGTTCGTGGACCTTATTCCGGTGATTGATCGTGACGCCATCAGTTCCCGGGATTTACAAGAAGAGCAGATTAAATTCTGTTGGAGTCCATAATCTCGTTTAGAGATTTAAGGTAAAACATTAATTGTGATTATTTGTTTTACTTGTGTGAATTTAATCGTAAAAGTTTTGATACCCAGATATGGAATCGTTCCATATTAATAAAATAAATTTTTAAACTTTCGCTGCACCGGGTATCAATTCTAATTGATCTGAACATGGTTTTCCAACAGTGGTATCAGAGCCAGGTTGCTCAGATCAAACGATTAAATTAATCGATTGTACAAAATTTTTAAGCCTCGTTTTTGAAACAAAACAAATTTTTTTAAAAAAAAAATCAAAATTTTGACGGGCAAAACATGGGAAGCGATTGTCGCTGCCCAAGGCAGCGCACGGCGCTGCCCTGATCGCTGCCCAGCCCGAGCCCCGGTCGGGGCACGGGCTGCCCGGGATTGTCCCGGGTAGCCCGGAAAATTAAAATTTTAATTTTTTAAAAATTTTGAATTTTTGAAATTCTTGTGTTTGATCCGATCGAAAATTGTTTTTGATTAGATCACGAGGCATCGGATCGAATTGTTCGAGTCCGAAATTTTTAAAATTGATTTTTGGATAAATTTGAATTTTTGGAAAATTTATAAATTTTATCCGTTAAATTAAATTTTATAAAATTAATTATTTTGGTACAATTGATGATAAGATATGATCTTATGGATGGATAAGATAAAATATGATTTTATCTTTTAAATTATGATGCCATTGCATGTTTATCCAATTATTTAATTATTGAATTAATTAATGGATAAAGGATGATCGATTGCCATGACCAATGTTTTAGGTGTATGTTAGGTTATTTACATTTGTCTTATTGTTGTTGGTGTTTATTAATGGGCTTGGTTTATAGCCCAATATGATTGTCATATGTAATAAAAGTGGGCCTGGTTTATGACCCGTTTCCACCCCTAAAAATGTATCCCATATTTGTCATCGAAATTTATTGTAAATTTATTAGACTTAGTGGGAGACAAAGATTTGAAGAAATGGTGGGCCCAACAGACAATGAAGACCGAAAAAATGTAAATTGGAAGCACAATGTAATAGGATTGCATTGCATACTTGCATATCACCTAGGATTGGACTTAGACTCGTGATTGGCAACCACGGGTCGAATAGTTAATGAGATCGATCATCCTTTAATAATATATGATATTATTGATGTATGCATGTATAGACATAAATTGTATGAATCCCGCAAGCATACATAAATTGCGTGATGAGACAAATTTTCAAAATAAAATCCCTCATTATAAATATGATTTAAAATTGATATCAAGATAAACAAAAGGGAATTTTAAATATTGTTTAAATATTCCTACCTTCCATCAACGATCAATGTATGTGATGCTACCCGCGGATACGGTCCGGCTCATATTATTGGGGGGGGCCCGTTCGTCGGAAAGCTGTACATTGGATCGACACATGTTGTAAGTTGGGTGGAACTCCCATGGGATTGGCTCATATTATTGGGGATCCACATGGCGACCGTCCATCACAACTTAATATTGATGGGTCATCTTGACATGTCACAATAAACGGCGTCATATTATTGGGCCCTTATTGGACATGAGGTAAAAAACATGGAGGTTGCTTTGGAAGCAATTGGGCTCTACCTTTTGAAAATTATGGTTGGCTGATATTATTCGGGACCATAGTTTGTCAATTGGACTCCATGTTCCCACTAAAGAAAATGTTTTTTGTTTTCACTAGAGGGTGGTGAAATCATCAAAATAGTGGGAGTGTGATTCATAAAATAAAATTCGCCATATTTATGTCTTAGTAAATTATTAAACAAATCATCGATTATTGTCTGTTTCATCTCAGTATTTCATTACAATGAATTCGTAATCCACATGTTTCAATTCTCGAACAAAACAAATTTTCTGGCGCAATCTATACAGGATGGTTCCATAAGTTAAGATTGTCCTGAGTTCGGAAAAGATTTTCTAAGTGTTAGAAAAGGCTTCTCCGAAAACAGTCTCGGCTGATGTAACTGCCGAAAGGTTGGCCGAACTAGAGAAATGGTTGGACCATGATCTCAAGGCCAAATGTTACATGCAAAATTCGACAAGTCTAAACAAGTTTGCCATTACTGCAAGAAACCCGGTCATTGGAAACGTAACTGCAAGGAATACCTCGAGCAGTTGAGAACTGCAAAGGGTATGTTTTACATTGAAATAAATGTTTTACTTTATACTAATTCTTGGGTATTGGATACCAGATATAGATCTCACATTTACAATGAGTTGCAAATGATGACAAGAAGTAATAAGCTAAGGATGGGTGAGACCCAGCTAAGGCTCGGGAATGGTTCTAGAGTCGAAGCCAAAGCTATAGGAGACATTTATTTAGTTTTGCAGAACAATTTTGAATTATTTTTGAGAGATTTTTTATATGTTCCGGATTTGGTCAAAAACATTATATCTATTTCTATACTTGATAGAGATGGTTTTTCTTGCAATTTTGTAAATGGGATTTGCAATATTTACAAGAATGAATGTTTGATTGGAAATGGACAACTTGAAAACGATCTATATAGCTTAAAATTAAAAGACGTTCCAATTAATTATGTTGATAAACCGGTGACAACAATTAAAAGGAAAAACGATAGTCAAAACCCGGCAAACCTTTGGCATGCTAGGCTAGGTCATATTTCCTCAAGGAGGATGAACAAGCTAGTGGGAGAGGGCATGTTTGATATGTCTGATATTAACTCTCTACCTACTTGTGAGTCCTGCCTAAAGGGAAAAATGACTAAATCTCCTTTCAAAGGGAAACCTGAGCGTAGTCAAAATCTGTTGGATTTGATCCATACAGATGTTTGCGGTCCATTTAGGATTGGTACTAAATGTGGCAACACCTACTTCATTACCTTTACTGATGATCATTCTAGGTATGGGTATTTATATTTAATGAAATATAAGTCTAAAGCATTTGAAAGGTTCAAAGAATTCAAGGCTGAAGTAGAAAACAAACTAGGTAAAAGTATTAAGGCACTTCGATCGGATCGAGGTGGAGAATACTTAAGTACCGAGTTTTTGGACTATCTAAAAGAGAATGGGATTCTCTCTCAGTGGACTCCTCCTATGACACCTCAGCTTAATGGTGTTTCGTAGCATCGTAATCGAACTTTGTTGGACATGGTTCGATCCATGATGTGCTTCACTGAGCTCCCACCTTCGTTTTGGGGCTACGCGCTTGAAACGGCGGTATTGTTGTTAAACAACGTCCACACTAAAGCAGTAAATAAAACACCATACGAGTTATGGAATGGCAAAGCTCCTAAGTATTCGTACTTGAGGATTTGGGGATGTCCTGCTTACGTGAAGCAGACAGTGGGAGATAAGTTGGATAGTCGATCCACCTTATGTTATTTTGTAGGGTATCCGAAGAATTCAATCGGATATTATTTCTATCATCCTGCTGAAACAAAAGTGTTTGTTTCAAGGAATGCCACCTTCTTGGAGAAGGAGTTCTTATTGGATAAGAAAGGCAAGATGATGGAACTCGAAGAAATTCGAGAAGAACCCGAGATACAAAATAGCGATCCTACACCTCAAGAATCATCACAAGACACGCCTACTACTAGGAGATCCGAGAGGACTTCTAGGCCTC